>NW_007726752.1:530626-543994 GCF_000696425.1 Galeopterus variegatus
GAGGGAGGGAGGTTTCGGTGATGGGCCATAATAATCAACTACATTGTATACTGACAAAATAAAAATTAAAAAAAAAAGAAAAAGAAAAAAGGACTTCTACTGGATAATACCTAAAACTGAAAAATCAGGAATTTGCAGGATATTTATGCTATTTGGAGGAAGGTGATAATTACCAACAGAACTGCCACTATTTGCCAGGTGCTGTGTCAGGGGCTGGGGACATGATGGGAGTAAGCGAAGCACAGCCCCCGTCATGATGGCAGACTAGTGAGGGAGACCGGCATTGACCCAGCGATGTACCAAATTACAAACTGCTAGGATCTATGAAGGAAAAGTTCAGGGACTCTTACAGTATGTGACAGGTGAGCACGACCTGGCTTGGAGAGTTGGGGTTTCCCAGAGAAACTTATGCTTGAGATGAGGCCAGACGGATGCCGGGAGCTGACTGGGTGAAGAGACGGAACAGTGTTCCAGGCAGGGGAACAGCAGGTGCAAAGGCTTTTCAGTAAGCAGTAGCAGGGCCTCCACCTGGAGCCCCCCTCAGAATCACCTGAAGGGATCTTAGATCAGACGCTGGGCCTTACCCTCTGAGTTTCTGAGACGTTCTGGACCTTGGGAATTTACAATTATAACAACCCCCAGATGATGTCGATGTTGCTACTCCCAGAACCACCGCTTGAGAACCACTGGCTAAATGTCTTTAAAGCACAAGCCTAACAAATTTATATTTTATCCTTCGGGCCAGAGGTTCTCAAACATCAGAGTGCTTTTTAAGCATGCAAATATCCAGGCCACCCCCAAAGATACTGACTCATCGGGCTGGGCAGGGCCTGCCAATGTGGATTGCCTCAGATGTTGGTGGTCCCGGAGGGCTCTGGGGGGCTAGGATCAGGGGCACCAGGCAGGCACCTCTTGCAGTAATGCAGAAGGGAGATTATGGGTGCCTCACCAACCTGGGCATGGGCCTAGGGGTAGGAAGAGCAGGATGGATTTGAGAGGCAGACTTGACAGGGCTGAAGATGGCTTGGGGACACAGAACTAAAGGGCATGTAGGAGCACAGAGGACTCAGGGCAGCTCTGGCCTTGGGGGTCCTGGATCAGGCTTCAGGCTCCACAGCTAACAAGCATTGTCAGCTCTGGTGGCTCAAAGCCCCTTTGTCATGCAGAAAGCCCTTCTCCAGGCGACCAGTTTCAGGTTTCAAGTGTCAGCTGGATTTTCTGCTCACAGCCCCTCCCCCGAGACCCGCCCGAAAGTTAACTGCCAAATTAATTTCCAAATTTTGTAAAACAAATGTATTCCCAGGTGAAAACCGTTGTATCTGATTTCCTCTGCAGATGACCTTGCCACGATGGAAATCTGCTAGGACTTCAGAATTTGCCAGAATCAGCTTCCGTTTCTAAGATAACTGGATGAAGCCCTGGTTCCCAGGCCCCAGGATCCCCCCACCAGCCAGGAGGGAGCCAGTCCACAGACCCTGAAAAGCACTCATGCCTCCCCAACCCCCACCAGGAGACACCGCTGTTCCTTGGCCAGAACAAGAGCCAACAGAAGTCCAAAAAAGCCCCACGCCCACCAGGTCCTAGTCCACCCTGAGTCACACCTGCCCCCTTGGGATCCTCCCGGGGCCATCTCACTAATGCACACTGCGACGCAGGATGAAAGGCTCAAATGAAGGCTATGCACAGCTTGCTCCACGTGACCACGGAGCCATCGGTAGAAAGTCCCAGGGAGTGAAGGCCTGTGTGGTCTCCCCAGGGCTGGCCGGTCCCAGGAGGGACGGTGTCAGATGGGAGAGGTGGTTCCTGTAGCCTCTCCGGGACCCCTGGGAGGCTTGCACTGCTGCCCTCCCTGCGGGAGAAGGGCTGGAGACTCCTGCCCATTTTCAATAGGCCCCCGCCCATTTATGAGACCAACTCCCCCCGCCCCATATCCCTGCAGCTTCGACCTGCTTCCCGCGGATGCAGCCCTCAATCCCCACAGCCACCCTGCGCAGTATCACTCACTTCTTTCTGAGACAAGCGCTCTGAAGCCTTCCTCTGCACTCAGGTACAGATCCGGCCACTTACCTTGGCCTGTCTGATCTGTCCTTTGGCTACATCTCTGACCTTGTTTCAAATCCCCCATTCACCCGGGCTAACCACATGGACCTTCTTTCTGCTCTTCCAATACCACCCCCCACCCTCCAATTTCCGCTAGAGAGGAGTTGGGCTCTCTGGCTGTGAACCCCTGGCCACCTCCCCATGGCTGGCTCTTTCTTGTCACTGGGGCTTCAGCTCAAATGCCACCTCATCAGAGACCTACCTGGCTCCCCCATAACTTAATCGCATCCTGTGTTACTTGCCCTCTGCACGTCTTTATCCCGCTGGAGTGTGAGCTTCTAAACAGGACAGATCTTGTCTGCCTTGTTTCCTAGTGCCTGGCATATAGTAGGAGCTCATAAATATTGAATAAATGGGATGAGAACATGAAGCCCCAAGAGAAGTGACTTGCCCAAAGTCACAAGCTAACAGAGGCACTGCCCTGGCTGTCATGCTATGTTCCCTGCTGCTTCCCTCCCCTGCCAGTCTTGGGCAGCTTGGGGTGGCTTTGTGTCAAAGGAAACTTCTGGAAGGCAGAAATGATGCTTCTGGGTTTATCTGGCAGAGACGGGTGCAGAGCCTGCAAACCAGATAGGGAACTGCAGTCATGGAGAGCGGAGGATTTGAAGCCAGATACACCTGGGCTGGCTCCCAGCTCTGCCACTCACTTGCTGTGTGGCCCTGGGCAAATCACCTAGTCTCTCTGAGGCTCAGCTTCCCTGTCCGTAAACTGGGCATAGCATGGCACCCACTTTCTGGAGTTGTCATGAAGCGTACATGAGACCTGGCATATTAAGCACTGAGCACAGGCCTGGCACTTGGTAACATTATCATAAAAATAAGTGTCCACTCTGTCTGCCAGGTGAGGAGCTCCCCATCTGGCTTGAGCCCCTGCCCTGATGGGGACTTGTGGCCATCTGCCTTCAGAGATCTGTAAATGGTCCCCAAGGAATCAGTGGCACTCAGAGCAGGTGGTGGTGCCCACTGTGCAGGGTCCTTAGGTGGGTGGGGCTCTGAGGACAGACAGCCAGAGTCAGGAGGGTGGGGCGGGCACAAATGCCACAGGGCACAGGCATTTGGACACATACACTTGGCTTCTTGATTTCAGACAGAGCTGGGACATCTGCATCGTTTTTCATCTTTTAATCCCAGCTGTTATCAGCTGTTGGGAAATAGCGAGCCCAGTCTCCAAGCTGGCAGAGACTTCCTCTGAATTCCATGAAGGGAACAAAGAGTTCTGAAATAGTGACACAGCTGCCCTGACTGGCAGCCTGGGCAGTGGGCCGGCAGGGCCAGGCCAGGAGGAAGGCACGCAAAAGCCAAGCAAAGCCACTTGGCCAGAAGGGTGGGCACAGCTTCTGGGAGGCTGCCAGAGCCCTGTGTGGCCAGCTGGCCTGCCAGGGACCATCCCAGGCTCTGGGTCTGTCAGGAGGCTGGGGAGCCATCTTCTCTTTGAACAATGCCTTTCACTCTTCCGGAACTCAGGGGCCTCCTGGTGGTGTGAAGTTCCTCCTCCAGGTCTACCCCAGGGTGCAAGGGGGGGTGGCTTGGGTAGATCCCCCAGACACCAAAGCTACCCACCTTCTCCAGAGCTTGGAGTGGTCAATGATCATCTGCGGCTGCCCTGAAGTGTTTGAACAGCCTCTCTGCATTTGGATGCTTTCCTGCAGCACAAACCCTACCTTCCATCACTGGTTACACATTTGCTGTCTTGATGCTAGGATATAGGTGTGGTTTACCTTCCACCAGTCAGTTGCATCTCAGCGACATTCTGATTCAGAGCTGAGTTAGGTGGGGACACAGGTGAGGTTCAACATGCATTTGTGCTGTTAGGGGCAGGGCAGCAGGATTCTGAGCCAGCAGCCGTGAGCAGGCTTCCTGGTCCAGCAGGACTGCTCTTGGCAGGCTGGTTCAGAGAGGGCGTGGGGAGCCACTCCTGGAAGCTCAGCCCTCTGAGGGCTTTGGATACCTTAATAACTCCCCTCTTTTTTGGGGGCTTAAACTAGCTGTAATAAATTCTGTCGTCAGTAACTATGAGTACAGACAAACTCCTCCAATGACTCCCTGGCAGGGCTTCAAACTCCACTGCCTACAGGGATAAGTGCGTTACAGAGATAAAAGAAAGAGACTCATTTAGCAAAAATTATAAGGCCACGCTCTTGGTCTGTGTTTGATATTTGGTGGAGATGTGGTTCAGAGAAGCCTTTCTTTTCCAGGAGAAAAGAGAGTGAGAGCCCCGTAAGAAATGGTGAATGACACTCAATTTCAGGGCTGGTGAGACAACAGGAGTGGGGACTGTGGCACCCTGGGGACAGTACACCCTGTCTAAAGGGAGCAGTTACTATGTAGTTATAATTGTTTCCAGATCTTTCCATTTTTCAAGAGAAGTCAGAAATTGCAATTTTTTTGTGAAATATCCCTAATTGTTAATTGCTGACATGTTTTAAAAACACTAGGCAGGCCAAAAAACCCCAGAAGTCTGGGTTTGGCTGTGGTTGCTCCTTTGTGACCACAGCCTAGAGGATCAAGTTCCAGCTCTTTATCATGGCATTTAAAGCCCTTTGCGTGAATCTGACTTTGTTTCCTCCCCTCTCTCAGCCCTGCGTGTACAGACCCTCAGCCCTTATTCTCTGTCTCTTCTCCAGGCTGCTTCCCTGCCCAGACATAACCTTTCATTTCCTCATTCCCTGGCCTGGCAAAATGCCTACGCATCCTCTAAGACTGTCCCAATGATCAAGTCCTTTGTGCAATGTGTCCTCTGTTTCCCAGATCTAAGGCATCCAGTCCTGGGGCTCCCATAGTTCCCTGTATGTCCTTCCACCTTGATGCTTCTCACCTGGGTTGTAGCCATCGGGGCCTCTGTGGCCCAGCCCAGGGCTAGGAGTACGTCCATCTGTAGAGATGGCCTGGGCTGTGGGCTGGCCTTCTGAGGAGGTGGTCTGCTCCTGGGGTCTCAAAGAGCATCGTCCTGGTAGAATGGGTGTGTGTGGGCCAAATTTAGGGAGCCCAGCATGGGAAATGAAGACCCACCTTGCTTCTTTCTGTCTTAGTGATATGGAGATCCCCAAATCTGGGAGGGAGAGGTGAGGGTAGCCACCGGGCAGCTGGTTCAGTGAGTGAGCTCCTGGCTAGTCCCCTTTCCAGAGCTGGGAAACACCTGTGCACCTTTGGGGAGAGGTTTTCTCTTTCTCCTTCGGGGAGTTGCTGGGGAGCTTCTGGTCTTATTACTTGTCCTCCATCCCTGGGGATCTGGGGCCCTCTGGCTGCAGGCTTAGGAGGCCAGGTCCCTCCTCTGCCCTCTGAACTGCAGATTTGCCTCCCTCCTGCTCTTTTGAGTGGGGCTGTAACCCATTTGTTTTCCCCATCTCTAACCAGCCCCACCTCACATTTATTAAGCTCTTTTTGCCTCCCTCCTGCTCTTTTGAGTGGGGCTGTAACCCATTTGTTTTCCCCATCTCTAACCCCACCTCACATTTATTAAGCTCTTACTACATGCCTGGCACTGTGGTGGGTGTACCTGTGTCATCGAGAAGACTCACAACTCTCTGAGGTTAGTCTCATCCCTGTTTTAAAGATAGGGAAGCCAAGGCTCAGAGTGACGAAGTGACTTACCCAATGCACGTGTCTGAATTGAGACTGGGCCCCCGGATGCCAATCCTGCCCTCTTTTCAAAAGAAACGGTTCCTGTCTGCAGGACGGGAAGGGAGCCCCCAGGAAGCACTGGCTAACCTCTCGGTGCCTCCTGCTTCCCGACTGAAATGAGCTCATGGGAACATGTCCATGTTAGCATTTCAAAGGGGACCCTACCTCAGTGCTCACTACTTGCACATGTGAGAGCTTCCAGCCAGGGAGCATCACCTAGCAGCACCCATGGTTTCATCTTTCCATGTTGTGCTTTCTCTTACCTGTGGGCAATGTCAAGGGAGAGACACTTCCCTAGAAAATCACCTACCTGGGGCTTATCATTTACTTCCCATCTGAATTTGAAGGCAGCAACATTAAACCCTAGCAAATGACAGGAACAAAGTTTCAACAGCTGTCTGGGTATTTTCACATATGTTGATTTGTGTTGTCCTTCCATAACTCAGGAGGTGGGAATATCAGTACTATTTTTACAGATAAGATGACAGAGCCCAAAGAGATGGCCTTCTCGAGGTCACTCACTTATTTAGTAATGGAGCTGAGGGTCACACCCAAGCAGCTGACCTCAAAGCCGGTGCCTCCCACACCGCAGACTTGGCGCAGGCTGTGCATGTTCTGACATGTTCTGCAAGGCGAGGAAGGCTCCCTCAGTAGGTGGGGATGGCGGGTGACCCCCCTGGGGGGCCTAGCACACGGGAAGTCCCTGCATCAGACCCAGAGCTGCTCAGGACCAAAAACACAACAGAGTGAGATGGGAAGGTGAGATTTTCAATTTCCCAAGGGCCTCCCCTGGGGGGCCTAGCACACGGGAAGTCCCTGCATCAGACCCAGAGCTGCTCAGGACCAAAGACACAACAGAGTGAGATGGGAAGGCGAGATTTTCAATTTCCCAAGGGCCCGCCATTGTGTGCCAACCAAGAGGGATTTTTAGAAGCAAAAAGTTTCTTAATTAAGACGAAAGTTGGGAGGGGCCGGCCCAGTGGCGCACTGCTACAGTGCGCCGCTTGGGAAGTGCGGCAGCGCCGAGGGTTCGGATCCCACATACAGACCGGTTCCCGCTCACTGGCTGAGCGAGGTGCGGGGGCAACACCAAGGGTTGCGATCCTGTTGCCGGTCCCGGTCTGGTACGAGCGTGACACTGAGGGTTGCAATCCGTTGTCGGGCACGAAAAACGACAAAAAAAGGAAAAAAAAAAAAAGACGAAAGTTGGGCTTTCACAGGAACGCTACAGTTTGAACCCTCTACCCACCCAGTCAGACTTTTGAATGAAAATAATGTGTTTACAATTATTTCAGAGTAGACAACATCATTTACAGATCGAGGCTGTGATTTATGATTTGAAGTGATGGAAGGACTTTCTGTTACCTCTTGGTAACCAGGAATTTCATGAGGCACAACTGAGTTTTCATCCAGTGCCAGGGAAGAATGTTCCCCCTGAGAAGGTAGAAGGAACAAGGAAGACAGAAAAAGGATGCCGTCTGCCTCAATGACATGACTTCTTGCTCATGCCATGACCTGGGCACACACTAGAGATTTCTTCCTGAAACTCTGAGCCAGGGCAAGTGGCTGGTCCATGTACAATATCTGGAAACCCTCATGCTAGAATTTGCCAATCCTTCCAGCCATATAGATTGCAGTTTCAGTATCTCCCCAGAGAGGAGAAGAGAGATCAAAAAGCAGCTCCTTCCTAGTCTGTGGTCAGCATAGACACATCAGTGAGGAAGGTCTGCAAGAAGCCCAGATGACTGGAAACTACCATTTGGACGCTGTGATCATTTGCAAAGTTATCACAAAATGTCAGTTTGCTCACTATATTTGAGCAACAATTAATCTACCGTGTCTTTGTAAAGAATTCCAAATGATCCACGGTATGCAAACAACACTGACCTACCAGTAACTTTTAGGTGGCCACGTTCGGTGTCTGCTTTTGAACTTTGTCTTGCCCTATACAAGCTAGCAGGCTAAAGAAGCCCTCTGTGGCATGAGCAGAATAAGCCAAGTGCCCAAGAGAGGCACACAGTTTTGGGGTTCTGAGAAGGGTGAGGTGAAGTCAGGACCTGGTACAGGCTGGCACACATACTAGGGGTTCAGTAACATCTGAAATAATCCAGCTGTTCCTCAAAAAAGCTAAACACAGAGTTACCATATGACTAAGCAATTCCACTCCTAGGTAGATACCCCAAAGAACTGAAAACAAGTGTTCAAACAAGTACTTGCACACAAATATTCATAGTAGCACTATTCACAATAGCTGAAAACAACCCAAATGTTCACCAATGGATGAATGGATAAATACACTGTGGTATATCCATAAAAGGGAATATTATTCAGCCATAAAAAGGAATGAAGTACTGATACATGCTACAACATGGGTGAACCCTGAAAACATGCTCAGTGAAAGAAACCAGACACAAAAGATCACTTATGATTCATTCTACTTGTATGTAATGTGCACAACAGATAAATCCTCAGTGACAGAGCACAGATTGGTGGCTGCTGAGGAGAGGTAGGGAATGGGGAGCAACTGCTTAATGGGTATGGGGTATCCTTGTAGGGTGCTGGGAATGTTTTGGAACTAGATAGGGGTGATGGCTGCACAGCACTGAATGTGGTACTAAACCAACTGAATTGTTCAATTAAACTGGTTGATTTTAAGTTATGTAAGTTTCACTTCAATAATTAAAAAAAAAAAAAAANGTAGGTGGGGATGGCGGGTGACCCCCCTGGGGGGCCTAGCACACGGGAAGTCCCTGCATCAGACCCAGAGCTGCTCAGGACCAAAGACACAACAGAGTGAGATGGGAAGGCGAGATTTTCAATTTCCCAAGGGCCCGCCATTGTGTGCCAACCAAGAGGGATTTTTAGAAGCAAAAAGTTTCTTAATTAAGACGAAAGTTGGGAGGGGCCGGCCCAGTGGCGCACTGCTACAGTGCGCCGCTTGGGAAGTGCGGCAGCGCCGAGGGTTCGGATCCCACATACAGACCGGTTCCCGCTCACTGGCTGAGCGAGGTGCGGGGGCAACACCAAGGGTTGCGATCCTGTTGCCGGTCCCGGTCTGGTACGAGCGTGACACTGAGGGTTGCAATCCGTTGTCGGGCACGAAAAACGACAAAAAAAGGAAAAAAAAAAAAAGACGAAAGTTGGGCTTTCACAGGAACGCTACAGTTTGAACCCTCTACCCACCCAGTCAGACTTTTGAATGAAAATAATGTGTTTACAATTATTTCAGAGTAGACAACATCATTTACAGATCGAGGCTGTGATTTATGATTTGAAGTGATGGAAGGACTTTCTGTTACCTCTTGGTAACCAGGAATTTCATGAGGCACAACTGAGTTTTCATCCAGTGCCAGGGAAGAATGTTCCCCCTGAGAAGGTAGAAGGAACAAGGAAGACAGAAAAAGGATGCCGTCTGCCTCAATGACATGACTTCTTGCTCATGCCATGACCTGGGCACACACTAGAGATTTCTTCCTGAAACTCTGAGCCAGGGCAAGTGGCTGGTCCATGTACAATATCTGGAAACCCTCATGCTAGAATTTGCCAATCCTTCCAGCCATATAGATTGCAGTTTCAGTATCTCCCCAGAGAGGAGAAGAGAGATCAAAAAGCAGCTCCTTCCTAGTCTGTGGTCAGCATAGACACATCAGTGAGGAAGGTCTGCAAGAAGCCCAGATGACTGGAAACTACCATTTGGACGCTGTGATCATTTGCAAAGTTATCACAAAATGTCAGTTTGCTCACTATATTTGAGCAACAATTAATCTACCGTGTCTTTGTAAAGAATTCCAAATGATCCACGGTATGCAAACAACACTGACCTACCAGTAACTTTTAGGTGGCCACGTTCGGTGTCTGCTTTTGAACTTTGTCTTGCCCTATACAAGCTAGCAGGCTAAAGAAGCCCTCTGTGGCATGAGCAGAATAAGCCAAGTGCCCAAGAGAGGCACACAGTTTTGGGGTTCTGAGAAGGGTGAGGTGAAGTCAGGACCTGGTACAGGCTGGCACACATACTAGGGGTTCAGTAACATCTGAAATAATCCAGCTGTTCCTCAAAAAAGCTAAACACAGAGTTACCATATGACTAAGCAATTCCACTCCTAGGTAGATACCCCAAAGAACTGAAAACAAGTGTTCAAACAAGTACTTGCACACAAATATTCATAGTAGCACTATTCACAATAGCTGAAAACAACCCAAATGTTCACCAATGGATGAATGGATAAATACACTGTGGTATATCCATAAAAGGGAATATTATTCAGCCATAAAAAGGAATGAAGTACTGATACATGCTACAACATGGGTGAACCCTGAAAACATGCTCAGTGAAAGAAACCAGACACAAAAGATCACTTATGATTCATTCTACTTGTATGTAATGTGCACAACAGATAAATCCTCAGTGACAGAGCACAGATTGGTGGCTGCTGAGGAGAGGTAGGGAATGGGGAGCAACTGCTTAATGGGTATGGGGTATCCTTGTAGGGTGCTGGGAATGTTTTGGAACTAGATAGGGGTGATGGCTGCACAGCACTGAATGTGGTACTAAACCAACTGAATTGTTCAATTAAACTGGTTGATTTTAAGTTATGTAAGTTTCACTTCAATAATTAAAAAAAAAAAAAAAAGAATAATCATCCAGCCAGTAGTTCATCTCCCTTCTGGCAGAGCAATCTGTTTCATCTCTGACTTAATGGTGTTTTTAAAAATAAACAAAAATTTAAACAAGGAGAAATTGGCCATCCTAAGACGGTGAAAGGAAATAAAAAAACAGCAAAGCTGAAACAAATGCAGCTTTCGTGCAGCTGGTCTCTCAAGCCCTCTGTTTTACGGAGGGATGGTTTGCACTTGTAAAAAATAAACATACTTTTCCGACAAAGCCACGGCTCAGAGTGGCAGAAATAAGAATCACGCAGATCTCTCCTGTCTGTCCTCGTCCCCCATCAGAACTCGATTTCCCACAGGAGGGAGGACTGTGGAGGACACCAGGGATCGGCTGCCTGGAGGGAGCAGAGCATCGTGCTGGGTTGGGACGCTGCCCTTCCCAGAGGGGCCTGAGGGTGGAGACCTCTGCGTGCACTTGGGCTGTCCCTGTTCCCTGGCAGTCTCCCAGGAAGCGGCCAAGATTCCCATCGCAGCTGGTGCGTTTTGAACACCAACCGATCTCACCCACGTTTTTGCTCTGGAGTCAGGCTCTAATGGCAAAGTCCAGACGTCACCTCTCCGCAGTTTTAAAATTAGTTCCATAAATTGGAGTGAATTCAAACACATGAGATCCTTCCACAAACTGGGCTGCCTGCCAGACTCTCCGCAGACCCAGAACGGGCAGAAAGAGCGAGGGAATGGGGAGGGTCGGGGTAGGGGGCGTCCTTCCTGATCCAGAGTTCGCGCTCAGGGTTATGTGGGCTCAGCTGGTGCTGGGGGGCATTGCGGAGGGGGCAGGAGGTGGGGGACACCCTGGGGCCATGGCTCTCCCTGGAACCCAGGACTGGAGACTTCCCGTCTGCTCGGCGACTGGGGCTGCTGCTCTGACTCCCTATCTTCTCAGCACAAAAGCAATATTCACTGTCCACCATTAGTTTTTGGTGGTGAAAATAGGTTCATAGACTTATGCAGGAGTCAAAATAATGATAATAATTTAAATCATAATTATTATATTTTATGATTATATTATAAAATGTCTATTTTTTATTAATATTAATATTATTATTTAAATGATAGTACCTGAGATTTATTGAGCAGTTACCAACATGCTTTGCATGCATCCAGGCTCCAACATGCATATAGCTCTGTGAAGTAGGAACCATTATTATCCCCATGTTATCACTGGGAAACTGAGGCTCTGAGAGGTGAAGCATCCTACTTGGGGCCACATGCCTCAGGAGATTGGGACAGGGTTGACCCAGGCAGTCTGACGCCAGGGTCCATGCTCTTAACTATGACTTTCTGCACCCAGAACCCTTGGCATTACTGTCAGGTGCTACTGAAACTTCTTTGCACCCCCCTGGGACTGGTGCAGAGAGCACAGACTGGGGAAGTCAGACAGACCCACCTCAGACCAGCCTGGCCAGAGGGACATGTCAGTCCCTGAGCCCGATTTCCAGAAGTCTAGAGGGTGCAGTGAGATAACAAAGCCCAATGAAGCATCTGGAGGATGCCCTGGTGCAGAGACAGCCATCCCCCTTCCCCAGCCCGTGTGACTGACTCACACTGAGGATTGCCTTCTCAACAGTGTGTGCGGTGGCTTCTGTGCAAAATCGCACATGGCTGAAATCATACCAGAAAATCCTTGAGGAAGGTGTTGTTCAGAAGCCCCCTGTGACAGCAGCAAAATAGGCTGCTCTCCACAGAGGTGAAGTTGCTTCCAGGTCTTTGTCCGACACCAGATGAAGATGTGGGCTTGCACTTGGTAGAAATGATATATTTAAACCCATTCTTCCATTAGGGGGCTCCTAGGGAACAGAGACCAGCTGAGGACACACAGATCCAGGGCACCTGGAACAGAGAGTGGATCAAGTGCCCATTGCACTTGGACAGATCCTCTGTCTCTTTCTCCTTTTAGCTGAACACAAATTTGCCTAAATTACGCGTACACTTACATATGACTGTAAGACAGAGAACTAGCAGGAGGTCCAGAGACTTGGGGTGAACTTGGCTCCATCTACAACATACCTTGGAAATAGAATGTGAGGGCCGAATGAGCCTAAAGGTAATGAATCCACAGCTCCTGCTTTGGGCAGGAGGCCCCTCCCTGCCTTCAGCAGAGTGATCATCTATCCCTGACTGGGAGCTCACTACCTCAAAGGGATTCACTCCATCTTTGGAGGGCTCTGCCTGTTAGAAAGCTCTTCTTCAAGCAGAACCAAAGCCACCACTAAGGTTCTATTGGTGCCAGTCTGGGCCTCTGGAGCCACACAGAGCAAACCCAACCACTCCTCACAAAGTCTCCTAAGAGAGGGACAGGCAAAACCACAACCTCACTTCCCAGAAGCACCTCTATGGGATGTGTTCCTCAACCCTCTGCCATCCTGAAAACCCTCTCTCTCCCTGTCCCATGCAATAGGTTCCTTCCCTCTATGCCACAGCTCCCAGAACCGAGTCCATCAAGCCTCGGAGGAGAGCAGGATAATCACCTCCCTTGTTTAGGACACGATGCTTCTGTTATTACAGCCTCACATCTTGCACTGATACACAGGCAGTGGATACCACAATGAAATGGCACTAGACATGGAGACTGTCCTTCATTTGTGCAGTGGAGATGTGTTCTCAGGGACCCACAGCCAGCTATACAGGTCTGGGGGAAAATAAGAGAAAAACAATTTAAATACTGAGGATACGCTCATTTACGCACTTGAGTAAACATGAGATGGGGGCGCAAATCCATATCCTTAGTGGGCCTTGGTTCCCATGGGCCTTGGGTGGGGTGAGAGTCTCCAGCCCAGCCTCTGGAGTTTGGGGATAAGGACTTTCTGGTGCTCACACGCTCCTGAATGCCAGCCTAAGTTGTTTTTTGTTTTTATTTTCTTCCCCCACAGTGGAGCAAACACTGGCTCTGTGGGGCTTATAGAGAGGTGGTGTATTCCTGCGTTTTATGGATAACATAAGGGATTTTTCAGGAGTAATTTGGACCACGCAAGATTTTGG
>NW_007726752.1:544926-558490 GCF_000696425.1 Galeopterus variegatus
ATGTGGGGACGGATGGATGGATGGGTGGGTGGACGGTGGGTTGCGGGGATGAAATTCTGGTCTTGCCTACCACTAGCTGTTTGACCTTGGGCATATCACGCGTTTAGCTATAAAACGGGCATATTTCCTCCCTGCAGAATTCTTGTGAGGAACATATCTATGCACAGAGCTTGAGGCAGAGATGGACCTGGCTGGGAACAAGAGCACCTTTCTGACCAGCAGGAAGCATCACCAAAAAATGTGCTCACGTAAAATTCACAGACAGTTTTCCAAAGGGCAGGCTGAGAACAGCTTTATTGGTATCTCCAGGGCAGGAATTGTACAAAGAGTAATAGAAGCTGGTCTTCTTGCCAGTTAACTTTCACTCACTCCTGCTTTTGCCTCCGGGGCTGGAAGAGCCCAACTCAGTACCACGACCCCAGCTCTGACCAGCTTTGAAGGCCACAACTGGGCTCCTCCTCCTCACCTTCCCCATCCTTTCAACCAGGGCTGCTCGGATCTCATGTGCATGCTAATCATCTGGGGATCTTGCAGATCTAGGATATACAGGGTCTGGTGCAGGGGCCTGGGGAGTGGCCTGAAATTCTGTCAGGGGAATCGGATGCTGCTGTCCACGGGCACCCGTGGAACGTCTTTCAAGGCTCTGTGTGTGCTTGGCTGATGGCAAACGAGATGCTGGGGCTGCCATTCCTCAGTCCTCCCAGGTGCAATGAGCGAATCTGGTCACCTGAACGGAGGTGGGAGGGGCAGGGCCCAGCTTTTCTCAAACAACGCTCCTACTTCCCATCCAAAAGTCACACCGTCGTTGCTCTTTCTGGGAAAAGGAACTGTGAGATCAAGCAGCCATGGCTGATGTGCATGGTTTGGGGGAGCCAAGATGAAGGTCTGGACTCAAGGTCAGACCCTGGGCAGTGGTGGCTGTCCTGTGAAGACCTCACCAACCATCCCAACCAGCTCTATTTCCTCCATTCTGAAGATGGAGAAACTGAGTTCCTTGACCTGAGACACTAGGGCTGACCTTCCCCAGGCCACATGGCCGCTGATGGTGGAGCCAGGCCCAGCCACATCAACCCACTCCCTGTCCAGTGCCCATCAGGTCTTTACAGGGAGAATAAAACCCTGGCTGGGGAAGAGAAGACAGTTCCCGGTCATTGTTCCCTCCTGAAAACAACGCCCAACCACCCTGACCTGAGACCTCCCGAGCAGGGTGCTCGCTGTGCCTGCCCCACCCAGGCTCCTGCTCCAATTGGGACACCCCTGAGCGCTCATAAGGAAGCACTTGCCCTGGCCTGGCTCTTCCTCCCTGAGCAACAGGGTCCACGTTTTGTTTTTAAAATCTACAAGTAAACAGGAGCAGCCAACAAGGGCAGGGAGGCAAGTGTTCTTCCATGTAAGGCTGTGCCCTGAGCTTTGCTCTGGGCCTTGGGCTGGGGAGGCTGGAAGAGGCTGAGGAGTGAGCCCAGGGTCACAAGTGTGGATGCTGGATCATAGGTGTGGCCTGTCAGTGTGACCACAGGCTGGCAACTCTCGCCTGAGCCGCTGAGTGACCTGGGCCCATCGTCCCCAGTCTCACCTCCTATCACTCACCACTTCTGCAGCCCAGCCACATTAGTGTCTATGCTGTTCCTACAACACAAGGCACCCCCTCCTGCCTCAGGACCTTTGCACTGGCTGTCCCATTGCCTGAAACTCTCTTCCTTCAGATGGCTACCTGGCGAACTCCCTCCGTTCCTTCACTTCTTAGCTGCAATCTCACCTTCTCGTTTAAAACTGCGAACTTCACCCCTACCCTGGCACTCCAGATTGTTCTATTCCTCACTGGCTTTATTTTTTCCATAACATACTATCCTTCTAACATAATAAAACCTCATTTACTGCCTATCTTTCCCAACCAGAATACAAACTCCATGAGGGTGGGGATTGCTGTCTGTTTTGTTACTATCTCCCCAGCACCCAGCCCTGTGCTGAGCACACAGTAGGTGCCCAATCAATATTTGTTAACAACACTTGCCTGGTGCTGCTCATGCAGCTGTTCCAAGGATCTGATATCTGTGCACCAGATTTATGGGTCAGAGGGTGTGGGACATGGAGCATGCCTCATACAACATGGGTGTAGTCACAAGGATGGCCTGCAAAGTAGCTGCGTCTGGCACAGAAAAGGTCTGGGAAGGGCCATGGTAGTTCCCACATTCAAAAAATTAAATACACAGCATTTGTGTCACCCACTTGCTGCAGTCTTGGAGTGAAGCTGCCAAACCTGAAAGGTGTTCCACCTGGAGGCACCTGGGAAATGGGGCATTGTTCAACCTAGGGCAACATTCTGTGACTCTGCCCAGGACACCTGCAGCTATCCACTGCTCAGGGTGCCCCTGCCAGGCTGGGCTGGTAAGACTAGGAACATGGGGGTGACCTGGAGCACCCGTGGTCACCAGGATGACTGAAGACAAGGAGCAAACTGATTCAGGACGATACTTGCAGGAGAGGCGCTGTGGCTCAAGGACAAGGAGGCAGCGTGGAGCCAGTTTGGTGCTAGAGATCCCACAAAGTGAGCTGCAACCAGCTGTAACCTAACAGAGGGCAGCCCTCCTCCCAGACCTGCTGCAGCCTCAGGTGAGAGACACTGTTCTAAGTGTAAATGTTCCTCCATCTTGGGTCACATGGGAACTGGAGCTAAGCTCAGCAGCCTCTGCAGAAGAGGCTCAGCAGAAGCCTTGGAGCACGTCCACCCCATGAGTCCCTGCCAATCAAAGAGCCCCGCTGAGAGTCCGGAGAACAGAGGTGCAAACCCAGTCACTGCCCACGTCCAGCTGTGTGACCTTGGACAGGCCCTTCACCTCCTCATGTGCAAAGCAGGACCTACCACGAAGGGCTGATGTGAGCAGAGAAGAGAAAACCAAAACACAGAGCCAGCATAGGGCTCAGGAATTTATTTAAAAAAAGAAGATGGCTTGTGATATGCCAATAACGCTCAGTCCCTCTCTTTCACAAATGCCCCCATCTTTTCTATTAACATGTATTTTCATTAAATAAGAAATTGGGCTTTATTAATATTTAATATATAGACTGTTAATAATACCTGTGGGAGAAAATGATAACAATGAGAGAAATAATAGAGAGATTTCTAGAATTAAAGAGAGATAAAAGGTCTGATTGAAAAGGGCCATAGAACTCCAAATAGCATTAAGAAAGCATCCATACCACAACAGGTCAGGGTGAAACTTGAGACTATCAGAGACAGAGAGAAGTCTGAAAGTCTCCAGGGGGAGAGGAGAACACGCCAAAGAAGCAAGATTCAGACGGACACTACTTTCCAGCAGCAGTAATAGTGTCAAGAAGACACGGGAGTAATAGCTCTGCGTGCTGAAGTGAGGACTGAAGTGTTGAGTGCTGAACTTTGAACCTTGCATTTTACATCCAGCCAACCATCCCAGTGTGAAGCCAACACCAAACCATTCTCAAACACAGAAGGCCCTAGAAGTCTGCCACATAGAGACCCGCGTGGGAAACAGTCAAGAACTCAAATGAGCGGAGAAACAAACCCAGGGCGTGCTCCAAGACGCATGTAGGTCAAAGGGTGATCAGATTCTGAAGACACGACTATTGTCCCTCCCCCACTGCCCCCCAATTAGCTAAGACCCAGAAAAGAAAGAGAGGAGGCGCATCCATAATCACATGATGGGGACTGGGTGCGGGGGGAGGACCAGGGACATGAGCGCACAGTAAAGTCCTTGTCTTGACCCAGGGACATATGGATAACAATTTTATACATATAAAGGATTAACAAAGAAGCACAGAAAAAGTAGGGGACAAGCCGAAGCCATAAACTTGTCAGTAAAAAGGCAGACTGTTGATTGAATAAAAACCAAAATCCAGCTATAGCTTTTTTACAACAAAGACAACTAAGTCATAAATCAGAGTAATGGAGGGGAAAGGAGGGGGGATGGGGTATATCTGAAATATGCTGAAGCTGGAAGTGCGATCCACCTGTGGGAGCACACTATAGTATTCTGTCTACTTTTGCAAATATCGGAATTTTTCCATTATAAAATGCTTCTTAAAAAAGCATCTTTCTGACCAACATTTCTCTCTTCTCCAAAAGTCCAGGACAATCATGTATTGCTAACTTTTACATTGTGCCCATCCCTTGAACTTCCAAAAAGAAAATGGCTAAATAGAAATGTGCTTATTGAAACTAGTTTTATTAGGCAGTGATATAAGTATGTCCATTGCTTCTGCAAATTTCCCAAATTTCTCTTTAGAAAGATCATTGTAAATTGTCAGGGATGAAAAGAAAATTGTGTGTTTAAATTGATCTTTTGGGGCTGGCCCGGTGGTGCACTGCTACAGTGCACCGCTTGGGAGCATGGCGGCGCTCCCGCTGAGGGTTCGGATCCTACTGAGGGTTGCGATCCGTTGCTGGACACGAAAAAAGAGACAAAAAGGAAAAAAAATTGATCTTTTAAAATTAAACACAAACATATACATATATTTTAATATCCTACATATACTCATATTTCTGTGTGTGTACTCTCACATACTGCCCCAAATCTTAATCTTGAAGGCTATCAACGAGAATGCTAATAACGGTAAAATCACACAAGGACCCTTCTTATTTTTTGCCTCCTTCCATGAAAAGATCATGTGTCCCGAGCTGCCTTTATGTAGCAACAGCTAACTTGTTTTCCCATCATTATCAATCAGAGTCACAGGCAGGGGCCAGTCAGAGGCAGCCGTCTCACACGGGGCTCGTAGACTCCAGGGGAAAGCGAGGAAACCCAGCGCTGGGTTGGCCTGCGAGGCTGATCTCTCGATAACGCGTGATTTTCATCAGAGTTTTTGAAACAGCAAAAATCATTGGTGGATCCTATTACCGCCTTTGGGCACCCAAGAAAGGGCCCGTGAGTCCATGCCCATCTGGTGAGCAGGGGTGGGGCCCAGCAGGGGCTGGCAGTCCCTCCTCCTCCTCTGTCCTCACTGTGTCCTGAAGGCATTCCGGAGCAGCTGCCCAGGACGACTTTCTGTGATGATGGACATGTTTGCTGAGCTGCCCCATATGGAAGCCAAAAGCCACATGGGGCTGTGGAGCACCTGAAACGTGACCAGTGAGACCGAAGAACCAAATTTTCAATTTCATTTAACTTTAATTTAAATGTAAATAACCGTGGATGAACCTTGAAAACATTATGCTAAGTGAAAGAAGTAGGACATAAAAGGCCACACACTGTATGATTCCATTTATATGAATATCCAGAAGAGGCAAATCCATAGAGACAGAAAGTAGAGGAGAGGTTGCCAAGGGATGGGAGGAAGGGGGATTGGAAGTGATTGCCAGGGCTTCTTTCTGGGGTGTTGGGACTGTTCTAGAATTACAGGTGATGGTTGCACAGCATTGTGAATATGCTAAAAACCACTGAACTGCACACTTTAAAATGGAATTTTATGTTATGTGAGTTATATCTCAATTAAAAACAAGTACAAAACAAATTTTAATAGTCACACGGGCTAGTGGCTACCATATAGGGCTACACAGTTCTAGAAGCTTTTGAGCAGTGGTGTGGGCCTTTGATCATCCTCCCCTGCCCAAATTCATGCCTCCCAGCCCCAGCAGTGCCACTTAGGGGTCTTCCCTGCCCTCCATGGGCTTCTTGCTGCCTCCGTCCCTCACTTCCTGCCCCTGTTCCCCTGCACCGACACCTACCCCCACCATGCCTCTAGGGCTCCTCACCTGTGAACTGGCCCGGGAGGCCACCCCCCCAGCTCTGCCTCATCGTCAGGGTCTACTACAAGGACATCTCGGTGTTTAGCTACACCAGGGATGACCCTCAGGTAACATCACCTGCTTTCTTATTATTATTTTGCTCAAAATACCCTCCCTTCTCCCAGTGCTAATGGCTATTTTCCCTTTGGGTTACTGAGGAGGAGGTCCTCAGGCAGGAAGCCACCCCAAACTGGCCCTGGTTGGGTCAGGGCCCCTGTCCCATGTCCCCATTTCCACTCCATCCCTGGTCACGCTGCATCCTGATCCTGGGTCCTCTGTTTTCACATCTGCCTCCCTCACCAGACAGTGCTGGGTGTGGGGCCTCAGCGTTCCACACAGGGCTGGGCCAGCAGACACATGTTTGCTGAATGGAGAAATAGACAACAGAAATGACACTGTCATGGCCGTTTCACAGTTTACAAAATGCTTTCACGCACATTCACTACTTGGCTTCTGGGCTGAGCTCCCTGCCTGGGCGCAGAGCATCTGCCTGGGGAGAGGAAGGAGGGAAGGTCTACAAGGCCCCTTCCCAGGAACTGCCCCCCAGGGGTGCCTGATGGCTCCCGCCTTCCTAAGCCTGATTTAGGGAGGGGCTTCTAGGAGCTCCCAGTCAGGCTTGCCACTGCTCCAAATTCGTCACTTCCACAGCACTTCCCATCTGAGACCCCCAGCAACACATTGCACAGGGCCCAGGAGAGACCATGGGGACCTATGGACTCCTGGTGGGGAGCACCAGCTCAGGGCTGTGGCTCTCCCCACTGCAGACGGGCAGCCTCCCCAGCCTGCATCTGCAGGACAGGTTGACACCCAAATCCCACCCAAATGCAAGCAGGAGTGGGAGTAGCCCATGTGAAGGGTGCTCTGCTAAACACACAGAAGGTGGCATTGTTTCCCTGTGTCTTGTCGGGCAAAGTCTGGAAGGGCTTCTTGGTAGAAGCGCCAACGAGGGCTTACTAAATTCTCAGCACAGCAAGGACTCCAGTGATTGATGTGGAGAAAAACATTTTCACCATCCCCCTCATCTGGTTTGTATTAAGAGATTTCCATGCTTGGATTTTCTTTTTCCCAAGGTAAAAACCGACAGTGAGTCGGGACCAGAGAAAGAACAGGGGCAGAGGCAGCTGGGTTCAGGTCGTGGGTAGGGGGCCGGGGGAGCCTGACTGCAAGACGTGACCGAGGTAGGGGAGAAAGCCCCTCGCAGTTTAGGGCTGGTGGGAGGCAGAGGCCCGGCGCACTGGGTGCCCTGGATAACTGGGCTTGTGGTGATAAGCCAGTGATGATGCAGACGGTGACTCTGTGACTGGCTGCCTTTATCACTTTATTAAAATTACAATGCATTTGGCAGCAGAAAAAGATGGCTGGTCCCTACCACCCACCCCTCACCCCACGCCTGGCCTCCCACCGCCTGTCCCCTTCCGGCCTTACCCTCACCTTTCTCCATGGCTAGCACCGTCACGCTGCTCCCCCGCCCAGAACGACTTTGAGCACTTTCCCACTTAGCCAGCTTCTACTCATGCCTCAGGCCTGAGTGCACATGTCACCTGCTCCGGGAAGCCTTGGTCCCGTGCCTCGGTTCCTCCTTGCTCCCAGCCCTGCCTGGCTCTGAAGCACGCTCCCATTTCTCCTTCACAGTCCTTGGTGCTTGGGTATCATTAGCTCACCCGGTGAGAGCTCCTTTAGGGTCCCAGCACCCAGCACAGTGCTTGGGTCTGGAGCAGAGCAGGCAGGAAGCACGGAGGGATGAACCGAGGGCAGAGCAGGGCGGGTGGGCCAGGCACTGTGCTGGGACGCACTGATGCAGGCTACTCCTGCCCCAGTGACTCCACACTAGACAATTATAACCAGGGGTTCCAAGAACCACAGAGGAAGTGTGGTCAAAGCAATGACAGCATTGAAGACAGAGTGACTAATTCTGTAGGGGGTCATCTGTTCGTAGAACGGTGCTGCCTGGGACCCTGAGCAGCCCAGGCCAGTCTGCCAGCCTGTTAGGCCTGTGCACAGCTGCCTGCTCTGCTGCCCTGGCCTTGACTGAGGATGGGTCACTTTTCTTGTGTAAGGGCCTTTCACCCTAGTGCTCAAGCTTCTCTCCCTGGCCCTGGGCTCAGCTGGGTTGATCCCCCACTTTTAACAAACCAAGGTGCAGAATGTCACAGCAGCAGCTATTCCATGATCATGCAGCAAGGCCAGAATCCTCTGTCCACAGTAGGAACGACTTCCTGACTGACACTGAGGACAAAGCCAGCTGGGGCATGTCCTGGGGTGTCAGGAGATTCTGTCAACCCTGAAAGGACCAAAGCTCTGAGGCTACTGAGGCAGGAAAGCTGTGCCTAGTCCCATCGCCCATCCAGACGGCTTGGCACAGGACTGACTTCCAGCCACACGAGACTCAGGAACTGACCTTGTGGCGCTAGATGGCTCACTAATGAATAAGGTAGCTGCAGGCCTGGCCTGGATGGGGGCAACGGGATTGTGGCACTAGATAAAAAGCTAGGGGAGGAGAAGTGAAACAAGACGAGGACTGAGGGAGGATGGGTTCTCAGCCTCCCATGCCAACGGGTAACCAGCCAGTTGCGACGAGGATGGAGGAACTACACTTTCTCACACATATAAGCAAACCTTCGAGTGAGCCATAATGCATGTATGTGCACAGCTGTTGGCCAGTCAGCAAGCACTCACAGGCCTCTGCCCGGGGGACTCAGAGCTCAGTGGAAGAGCCAACTCTTCCCAAAGGGGACAAGTGGTACTCAGAAGGAAGTGCGTGGGGCCCTTAAGTGGGGTAGCCACGGGCCGGCCTGGTCTTGGGGGTTCAGGAGGGGTCGGGCTGGGATTGGAAGGACCTTGAGGTAAGAAGCTGGTATGCTGAACAAAGGATGTTTGGAGCCCTGAGGCAGGGGAGGGTGTGGCCTGAGAGATGACAAAGATTCTCTGCTCGACCAACTTTAGTCAGTTCAGGCCCATGTGCACTTTCTTGAAAAATCCAATTTTAGGAAGAACTCTGCAAAGTCAGTTTAGCACGAACACCTCCCTCTCCCCATCCTCATTATCTGATCACCCTCAATATCTGATCACGTTCCTCATCCTCTACCACCCCCCGGCTGATGTCTGATCACTCTGGCCTGTCTTCAGCAAGAATCCAGTTAGGTTGGTATTATGGGTTGAATTGTGTCCCCACAAAGTTTAATGTGTTGGCGGCTTGGTCCCTGCTGTGAAAGTGTGAAGAGGGTGGAAAATCCTATTATGGTAATTGAAAGGTGGGGCCTCAAAGAGGTGATTGGATTGTAGGATCTAGTGCAGTAGTGAATGAATTAAAAATGGTGGTCATGGGTGTGGTTCTGAGGGCTTTAAAAGGAGAGCACCTCTCTCTCTCTCTGCTCCACCATTTTCTGCCACGTGAGACCCCTGCATTGTTGTAAAGCCACCACCTAAGGAGACCCTCACCAAATGTGTTTTCTGGACTTTAGATTTCTCAGCCTCTGAAACTGTAAGCAATAAATTTCATTTTCTTACAACGTACGCATTTCCAGGAATTTTGTTATAAGCAACAGAAATGGACTAAGACAGTCAGTTTAGTCAGAATTCCCTTATCCCTGATGTTTCCTCTTAGTAATTTTCCATTCACTGACCCCCACCCTCCTCCTTGGCTATAGATTCCCACTTGCTTGTGCTGTATTCAGAGTTGACCCTGTTCTCTTTCTGCAAATCCCAGTGCCAATGGTACTGAAAAAGTTACTGTGCTTTATCAAGTGTCATAATTTTTCTTTAACAGGAGGATTGAAGAGAAAATCGTGTCAGGAGTTTGGAGGAGGCATGAGGCTGGCAGCATGGGCAGTGGCCAGATTAGGGGTCATAATGGGGATTTTGGCTTTTATCCTGGTAGGGGACAATGCTGATTTCATCAGGAAGCCTCTCAAATGCATTCTGTATCCCAGGATATGATGAACTGAATTGTGTCCCCCCCAATTCATACGTGAAAGCCCTAATCCCCATGTGATTGTATTTGGAGTTAGGGCCTTTAAGGAGGTAATTAAGGTTCAGTGAGGTCATAGGGATGAGGCCCTGATCCCATAGGACTGTTGTTCTTATAAGAAGAAGAAGAGAGACCAGAGCCCACTCTTTCCTTTTTTTTTTTTGTCTTTTTCCGTGTCGGGCAATGGATCGCGACCCTCAGTGTCGCCCCCGTACCGGACCGGGACCGGCAACGGGATCGCAACCCTCGGTGTTGCTCCCGCGCCTCGCTCAGCCAGTGAGCGGGAACCGGTCTGTATGTGGGATCCGAACCCTCGGGCGGGAGTGCCGCCACGCTTCCCAAGCGGCGCACCAGCGCAGTGCGCCACCGGACCGGCCCCGAGAGCTCACTCTTTCCACCATGTGTGGACACAGCAAGAAGGTGGCCATCTACAAGCTGGGAAGAAAGGCCTCACCAGGGATCAACCCCAATGACACCTTGATCTTGGACTTCCAGCTTCCAGGACTGTGAGAAAATAAATTTCTGTTGTTAAAGCCACCCAGTCAGTGGTATGTTGTCACAGCAGCCCTTGCAGACTCATACACAGACCCTAAGCTGGACACTTTCATACATGCTAAATTCAATTTTGGGGCAACCCTGTGAGGTGGGCATGGTCCTTGCTGTCCTCATCTTGAAAAGAAGCAAACAGACTTTGAGTGTCTGTGATTTGATCAAGTTTGCTGAGCTAGTGGCACAGCTGTAAAAACGCCTTAGTGCTTTGGGTCTTTTGTCTCTTAAGGGAGAGAGAAATGACAATGACCACCTTTTAAATTAGTAAGTTGGAAATTCTATTAAACAAATTTAACAAATAAAAATAGACCCCAGCCAATGAGGTAAGTACTTCTGCTCAAGAGTGAAAATACGGGGAGGAAAGGAATGAGACAAAATATCCATGGCCTCGGGTATTTAGAACGATTGCTCTGAACATTTTATAAAGAGCAAATAATTCACTATCATGAAGAATTTTTAATTAATAGGTAATATATGGAAGCACAGATCTTCTCGATCTCTTTTTAATACCCAATGAAGACAAACTTCTGTACCTTCTCATGCAGAGAGGGATTCTGCACCCAGCTGAGGGAGATGGTCATTGGTTTCTTGTGGCCTAATAGACAACTTATGCTAAAAATATTGAAAGATGCGTTCTATTTTTGAGAATGCCACTCTGCCTACGGTGGCCTGGCTGCTCACCAGGTATCAATCTGAGATAAACACAATTGCAAGCCGGGGCTGCTGAGAGAGAAGTTTCCATCCCCCACACTTGTGCAGAAGTAGACCCCACATGTCGTTTGTCTATCCTCCCCACATTGAGTATTTGGAGAAGAGAATAAAGGAAGATATCTCCCACTGGAAAGAGGGTTGGCAAGGCTGTGGGGCAAGCTGCTCTCCTATACCATTGAAAGGGGAATACAGGGCAGCCTCTTTGGAAAGCAACTTGGCAAGATACTTCACAATCTAAAATGCACATGCTCTTTGATCTAGTGTTTCCACTTTCAGGAATTCATCCCAAGATATACTTCCACATGTGCACAAAAGTATGATGCATGAGGAGAATCACTGCAGCATCACATTTAATAGAGGAAGAATGGAAATAACCCAAATACCCCAAATGGGAGATGGGCGAAGTAAATTATGACATACTCACGCAATGAAACTCTACGTAGCCTTTAAAAAGAATGAAGCAAAATGAAGCCGTAAAAGTACTAAAAGGAGACATAAATTTCTTTTATAGCCTCTGATTTGAGAAGGCCCTTTTATATAACACAACCCCCAGAAGCCATAACATAAAAGATTGATAAATGTGAATACATTAAAAAATTTTTTTTGCATGACCGAAAAAAGAAAAAAAGAACCATAAAAAACTCCCAAATTAGTCAAAAGTATATAACCATGAGAAAATATTTCCAACTCATATCAGATTTCCTTAATGCATTCCTGCAAATCAATGAGGAAAAGATGAACAACCCAACAGAAGAAAGGACCAAGGATCTGACTGCCATTCGCTGGAAAGGAAATATGTATAAATTCCTCTGAAACATATGAAAAAAAATGCTCACCCTTAGTCATAAGAGAATTGCAAATAAGAACTCCTATGGCGTATTGTTTCTTATCTTTTAGAATGAAATAGTAACTACTTGTAATGAAATAGTACTGCTTAGCAGGGCCTGAGAAAGCTCATTCTCACCCACATGGCTGAGGGAGGGACATGGGTGCCACCTCCATGGATGGCAACCAGCACTATCTCATCACAGACGCTTTGACCCAGCAAGTCCACTTCTGGCCTTTATCCCTCAGATGGACCTGCCCAAGCACCATTTAATGGAGCTGTCCAGAAAAATGAGGAGCTCCATCCAAGAGACAAAAACATCTCACATAGACTATTACCTAGAAACAAGGGACAAAACAGCATGTGTATTGTGTTACCACTTAGAAAAAAAAAAAAAAGAAAGGAGGAAAAAGAGTGCATTTATACATGTATTTGTTTGCATGGGCCTAAAATACTCTTCCGAGGGTACAGGAGTAATTGACAGCACTGGTTACCTCCGGGAGGACAACTTAGTTGCTAAAGGATAGGCTGGAAGGGACTTTTCCCACTGTATATTTTTTATACCATTTAATCTTTTTATTTTTTTTTTTCAGTTTTATACTTCTTTCCTTCCATCCTTATTGAGGTATAATTGATGAGTAAAAATGGTATATATTTAAGGTGTATGACAATGTTTAATATGCAATGTTTAATATGTTTAATATATGGATAATAAAGCATATCTTTTAAATGCACCATTTAAATCTTCTTTATTTTAACCAGTGAAACTTCTATTTTTTAATTTTAATTTATTAATATACAATGTAGTTGATTTTCATGTCCCTCTACCAATTCCTCCTTTTCTTCCCTCCCTCTCCCCCTCCCCCCTGTCAACATCATATCTGTTCAAGGAACTGTTGTGATAAATCTTGAATTATTAAATATCCTATTAAAATTAAAACCTCTTTTTTCAGTTTTATTGTGGTATAATTGATAAATAAAAATTGTACAATGGGATGTTTTGATATATGGATACATTGTGACATGATTACCACAGTCAAGCTAATTAACATATCCATCACCTCCCATAGCACCTTTTTTGTATGTGATGAGAACACTTAAGATCTACTCTCTTAGCAAACTTCAAGTGTACAGTACATTATTAGTTACTATAGTCACCATGCTGCACATTAGGTCTTCAGAACGGATTATTCTTACAGTTGCAAGCACCCTTTCACCAACATCTCTGCATTTCCCACCTTCACCTGCACCCTCCACCAGCTACTGGCAACCACCCTTCTACTCTCTGCTTCTACAAGTTGATTTTTTTAGATTCTTCACACAAGTGACATTTTCTGGGTCTGGCTTATTTCACTTAGCATAATGTCTTCCAGCTTCATCCATGTTGTTGCAAATGGCAGGATTTCCTTCTTTTTTAGGGCTGAATAATATTCCTCTGTGTGTGAGTGTGTGTGTATGCATACATACATATATATACATATGTACCACCTTTTCTTTATCCATTTATCTGTTGATGGACACTTAGGTTGTTTCCATATCTTGGCTATTGTGAACAACACTGCAGTGAATATGGGAATACAGGTATTTGTATCTCTTGGAGATCCTGATCTCATCTCCTTTGGATATATACCACGGATCATATTGTAGTTCTATTTTTATTTATTTTTGGAGGAAACTCCATACTATTTTCCTTAATGGTTGTACCAATTTACATTCCTACCAATAATGAATGAGTTCCCTTTTCTCCAAATCC
>NW_007726752.1:559211-560232 GCF_000696425.1 Galeopterus variegatus
CCGGTCTCCACATGGGATCCGAACCCTCGGCGGGAGCACCGCCGCGCTCCCAAGCGGCGCATCTCCAGTGCGCCACCGGGCCGGCCCATCATTTGACTTTTTGATAAGAGCCATCCTAACAGGTGTGAGGTGATAGCTTATAGTGGTTTTGATTTGCATTTCCCAGATAATTAGCGATGTTGAGCACCTTTCATGTAACTGTTGGCCATTTGTGAATCTCCTTTGGAATAATGTCTATTCAAGTCCTTTGCCCATTTTTTCTACATAGGCACTAGAGTATTCTTGGGGGGAAGGGATAGTCTTTTCAATAAATGGTGTTAAGAAAACTATATATCCACATGCAAAACAAAAAAAAACAAAAAAAAAAAAGGAAAAGATATTGGATTCTTATCTTACACCATACACAAAAATAAGCTCAAAAATGGATTAAAGACTCAAATGTGAGACCCCAAAACAAAAAACTGCTAGAAGAAAATATAGGGGAAAACTCTGTGCCATTGGTCTTAGCAATGATTTTTTGGATATGACACCAAAAACATAGGCAACAAAAGAAAATATAAACAGGTGAGACTATATCAGACTAAAAAGTTTCTGCACAGCAAAGAGAACAATCAACAAAATGAAAAGGTAACCCAAGTAATGGAAGAAGATATTTGAAAACCGTATTTCCAATAAGGGGCTAATATCCCAAATTTACAGGGAACTCATACTACTGAATAGCAAGACAACCAACCTGGCTTTCCCTCTTACCCTGTTTTTGCCTTTGGTGAAGTGTAAGAACTGCAAGCCCCTCCTAGGGGAGTGGTGGAGTGAGACCAGGGGGTTCCCGGGCAGCATCAGGCATCTAATCTTAATGTCCAGAGCCAGAGGTGGCCAGGTCCTCAGTCAGTACCTTGAACAGGAAAGCAGTCTGCCTTCCTGGCATCTCCTCTCACAACCCCTCACAAGCTCCACAGACTCTTCTCCTGCCCTCTGGATGTGATTCTGATCTTGGGGGCTTCTGGGCTTCCTCTCCTAGCAC
>NW_007726752.1:561159-561712 GCF_000696425.1 Galeopterus variegatus
GTGCCCTGGGCCCAAAGACTGGCTGCAATGATAGAAGCCATGATAATGACCTTTTCCAGTACTGTTAAGTGCAGGATGGGGCTTTTGCTTGCTGTCCGAGGCCTGGCACAGTGTGTAGGCTACAGTCACAGGCCTCCCATTGAGGAGGCTGGTGAAGACAGGGAGCCCTCAAGAAATGGGTGCTCATAGAAGTTAAACGACTTGTTCGAGTCATGCCAGAAAATCAGTGCTGGCCCAGCACATGGTATAAGACTACACAGTCAGAGTCCAAGTGCTCTACCAACCCACCCTCCAGTCCGCAGATGTTAACGGTCACAGTGGAGTAACTGTGCCTCTGCTGGATTGAATCCCTCCCCATGTCACCCTCATCTACTGCTCCCTCTACTTCTTGTAACAAGAGCAATGACAGCTAACACTTCCTGGCTCTCATTATGTGCCAAGCACTTGGCATCCATTGCCTCATTTAATCTTCAGGAAGTTTACCTCCAAGCCCTCACAATAGGCCTTGTGAACATCCACACAGAGCCCAACATTTCCAATCAAAGTTCCACTT
>NW_007726752.1:562170-562749 GCF_000696425.1 Galeopterus variegatus
CCATCCACCCACCTACACATCCACCCATCCATCCACCCACCCACCCATCCATCCACCCATCTGTCCTTTATTTAGCATCTACCATGTTGTCAAGCAGTGGGCCCTGTGCTAGCAATACAAAGATGATTCAGACTTGGCCCTGCTCATGATCTAATGGGGTCAAATTCAGCATCCTTTCCATAATGACCTTTCAACCTGTTTTGGCTTACCTCTCATGCTGGGAGATGCACCATCTGGCAAGGAATCTTATTCTATGTCATGAAACACTTGTACTATTCAACCCCTTCATTTTCTAGTAGAGGAAACTGAGGCCCAGGGAAAGGATAGATGTGGCTGAGCTCACACTGCAAACCAATGGCAGAGGTGGACACCTGTTTCAGGGATGCTTCTTGTATCTCTAAAGCTCTCTGAGATGTGGCATGTTGCCTGCAGGTACTGTTTAAAGAAATAAAAATTCCTAAGAAGTTTACATTGGAAACCAAAACTTCTATTTGGCATCTCAAATGCACTGATGGCTGAATAAGTTAAGTGGAAAGTCAGATAAAATCCATCTCTGTTTTCACCTTAAAATTTTTTTTT
>NW_007726752.1:563900-566531 GCF_000696425.1 Galeopterus variegatus
GGCCCCACCTTAAAATTTTTTAAAGATTGCTTTCCTCACCTAGGGAGATGAAACTGTAACAGACCACCATGAGCTCAGTGTATTGTGAG
The DNA here is from genome assembly GCF_000696425.1 of Galeopterus variegatus. NCBI lineage: Eukaryota > Metazoa > Chordata > Mammalia > Dermoptera > Cynocephalidae > Galeopterus > Galeopterus variegatus. The sequence continues at coordinate 563,990 of NW_007726752.1, forward strand.
CGCCCCTTGGTTTGAGACCCTAGCCTCCAGCCTGGCATGGAGATTGGCTACGGAGCAAGAGAGGAGCTCAACCTTCGAGCCTCCAGAATCCCAGATCTGGTTCCAGCTGCAGCCCCAGGAGCCTGCCCACTTAGCCTCTCTGAAGAACCTCTGCTTCCAACCCAGGATACTCGTGCCCACCTCTCCAGATAATTCAAAGTACTGTGTGTAAAAACTGTCTAACAGAGCCCGACACTAGTACGTACTCAACAAAAGTTAGGTTGCGTTTTTCAAAAAGAGTGCTTTGAATCAAATGAAAGTATTGTCTGAATTCTGGAGGAGAGTGGGACACTGAATGAAACTTAAGATGTAATTCGCTTCACATGACACTGTTCTCCTGTTCTCCTCTGTTCTTTCAGTCCCTAATTGCAGTAAGCATGGGTTCCCTCCCTGCTGACCCAGGCTTCCCAGCAGGAAGTGACCTTGAGGTCTGCCTGCCCAGAGACCTGCTCTGTGAAGTTCTGGGTGGCGTGTCCCCTCACATGGTGACCTTCCGTTCTCATAGGCTTCCTGCTCTATCCCAGCCCCCAGGAGAATGCCTTTTCTGTGCTTTTACAAAAGAGAGACCACTTCTAAGCTTGGAGCCTGCAGAAGCAGGCCTCTGCCCCCAGGACCTGGCCAGCTTGGCTGCAGGACTGGGGCTGGGGAAGACTCATCTCTCAGCATATACAACGAAATGAGGTCAGGCAGGGTCAGGGCGGAGAGATGCAGGGTCTTTCAGGGAACAACACACACAGGGTCTGTGAACCTTTGAGGTTTTAACTGTCTGCTGGGGAAACTCTTTAGTGAGTTCTTTAAAGGAAAACATATCTTGGAATTTGGTTTAAATGATACCACAAGGGCAGGCAATCTTTACAGGCTGGCCTTCAACTCTGAGCTAGAGTTCTGCTAATGATGAATATTCCACTCAACTGCTAAATGTTAGCCCCACATATAAAGGAACTTACCCGTCCGCTACAATGTTCAGTTTTTATTTTACTTAATGTCATGTTAAGTTTAAAATACGTGTATATGCGTGTGTGCATGTATAAATATGTTTTATCTAATATATGTGTGTATAAACCCACACACATAAAATATTTACATATATGGTATATAAAAACATGTCTTTCTTTATAAAAAGTTCTGTGAAAAATAGTTTAAAAATAAAGGGAGAGAATGATCCATGATTCCATTACCTTTACCTGACTATGGATAAAATTCCATGCATTTTGTTCCAGGTCAGATGTCACATCAGTCTGTCTGATAAAAGTCTTCTTATTTGGTTTGGAAGAGAAAGCACAGAGGGTCATAGGATGGCAGCTATGTGCTTGGGCTTGATAGGAGGTCAGATCTGGCTTTGACTCTGGAGCTGCAGTAATTATTCCTGTGACCTTGGACCTCATTTAACCTCCCCGAGCCTCAGTTTCCACCGACACCCCCCTTCCCGGTTGCTGACAAGATGAAATAAGATAAGGACAGGCCTGGCTCCTGCTGGAATATACGTCTCTCATACATGTTAATTTTCCTCCTTTGGTTTAATAAAAAGATTCCTGAGAAGATGAGAAAAAGATTTGCAAGGAATGTCTGAGTTAAAACTGTCCATGTTTCTCTCTTGCCACATGCTGGTTCTGTATGTCCCACAAACCCTCACTTACGAAAGTAGCTGAGAAACTCAGATCTTGCTTGCAGAGCCCAAGCTGGGAAGGGCCCGAGCGACTTCTCTGTCTGAAGCGAAAGGCGAACAGAGGGGAAATCAGAGGCCCAGCTGATTTCCAGGGAGAAGGAGGAGCAGGGCTTATGATGGTGTCCGGAAACCGAGCTCTTCCTTGAGGGGGCTGGGGACGGAGCATGGCAGGTTGTGGAGAAAGTAGGCTGCGGGGGTCCTCTGGGAGCAGGGGTCGGGCTAAGGGTGAGCTTAGGGAAGCAGAAAAGCTTTTCCTGAGGCTAGAGCCTCCTGTGAGACATGCAGCCACCCCACGTTTTTGTTCTTTGGGAACAGCTCTAATTCCACAGTTCTCTTCTGTGGTCCCCATAAACTGCCCTAATGGCCTGGGATGCCAGCCCTCTGACATGCAAATGTCTCCCAGAGACAGCCCCTCCTGCCCAGAAACAGCCCCAAATTCTTTGTCAGACCAAGTGTAGGAATTTCCCAAGTGGTTGGGAAAACGTAGTCACTGAATTTCACAGAAGGTGTAATAAGAATAGAAACTGTTACACTGTTCTCAAGGAAAGTAAGTTTCTTTATCAGACTGCAAAATCTTTTCCCAGTGGGGACAGGTCAATTTAAAGTGGTGGTAGCTATTCAGGGGTGACGCACACATCCAGGGAGAAGCTGCCTGTGGAAACCTTACACTCTTGGGGAGCAGGGCTGGGCTGTGTGTGGGAGGGGATGCAGGAGTGGTGGGAATGGGGTCCTGAATGGGAGTTAAATCTCTGCTCCCCGGCAAAGGTCACGCACTGCTAGGCAAGGAGCATGAGAACTGGCTGCATGCAGATCTGGATTCAAATCCCTCACACAGAG
>NW_007726752.1:567329-574366 GCF_000696425.1 Galeopterus variegatus
ATTTTGGCTGCGTCCAAGCCAAGGCTGCTGGAGCTGCTGCCAGAGTCTGTTTCTGGGTCTTTGGTCATTCTTGTGGCATCTGCACCATTTTTTTTTTTTTTTTGTCTTTTGTCTTTTTTCCGTGTCCGGCAACGGATCGCAACCCTCAGTGTTGCCCCGGTACCGGACCGGGGACCGGCAACGGGATCGCAAGCCTCGGCGTTGCTCCCGCGCCTCGCTCAGCCAGTGAGCGGGAACCGGTCTGTATGTGGGATCCGAACCCTCGGACGGGAGCGCCGCCGCGCTTCCCAAGCGGTGCACTACCCAGTGCGCCACCAGGCCGGCCCCTGCACCATTTTTTTAAAAACTTTTTTTTCTTTAAACTAACTTTTCTTAATTAAATAAAATATATTTGAAAATGAAACCTATATTACTATCACAAACAGAAAACCAGTCTTCTATGCCATAAGATGGTTACTGTTAAAAGAGTGCACAATGAAAGCTCCAGAATGTAAAGAATTTCTAGCTGAAACCCCTGCCTGAAAGCTGTCAGCCTAAGGGCTATTCTCGTAAAAAGGGGGATTAACAAGTATGAAAGGTGTGTTAAAGACACACTAAAACCAAGAGATGACCCCCTGAGACAACTGGAAGGACTGAAAGAGATTTGAAGGACTTTCTCATGTGGAGTCAATGTCTTCTGATACTGAATTACTGTGCTAGTGCCCTCGCTCTGAGAAACTCTCTGGTGCAAATGTGGGTCCATATGGCCCGAGGAACTCATAAGCTGATGCCCTAGATTCTCACTCCGTTCTCATCTCCCCCATGGGCTCCACCTCCTCCTCCAGGGCTCTTCTCCCCACCTCTGCCCCTCAATCCACCCCTTGGTCCTCTGTCCTCGTCTCCCTCACACGGCTGCCCATAGAACTCATTTCTTCCTGTAGCCTCCACTGGAATCTCTACCCAGAGCATGCCCATCCCATTTCCAACCTGACTGCTCCCAACTCCACTCCTGGGCTCACCCACCCTGTGCTGGACGCTTGTCCTTTCAGGAGCTACGGCCACCTCGAAGACTGGTGCTTTCCTGTATGTGTGCTCACTCCTGTGCACTAGCCATTACGGTCTCCTTCTACAGATGGGAAAAGTGAGGTCCAGCAAGACTGGTCAGTGGCCAGGCAGGCTGCAGATCCTGATGCTCCTGCCTCCCCTCCAGGCATCTTTCCACCATCTCACTTGGAACTGTCTCTGCAAACCACAGCTGAAATAACACAGGGAGTCACAGGCACTGCCTAGAAAATACTGAGTGGGAGATAAAGAAGTCTGATATTTACACAAAGGTCTCCCTTCTCCTCCCCTGCAGATATGGGCCATTATTACAGGCAACAAGGGAACCTCCTAGGTCTAACTTCTAGTTGACATCACTGCAGGTATGACAGGGACATCAAGGTGGGAAGCACATATGGGTGCTTCTTTGTCCAACTGACAGCTGACTGGCCTGGGACAAGTCTTCAGAATGGTTCCTCCTGTCCCTGCCTGGAGGCCATTAAATGGAGACACTGTCCCCATTTCTACCAGCCCGAGAGGTTGAAGGGAGGCTGAGTCTGAGTCTGTAGCTGGGTGGATATAGGTTGGAATCACAGCTGGACTCAGGGGCAGCTTAAGGGCCAGGAGAGGAAGGACAGGAGCTCTGTGATGTTTGCTGGGTCCCATACTGGGGGTAACCCTGTGTGGTAGTAGTTGGGGGTATGTCCCACTAGAACCTCAGGCCAGCTGTGCATCTGAGTGGGACGACATGGCATGATGCTCCCCTCTGGGGCTGACACTGAATCCAGGCTGCCACTAACCTCACCTGGGGGTGCCTGTTTCCTGCCAAGCAGCCATTCTCTCTTGTCATCAGCTCCTCAGGTTTCCTTTGGAGAGCCATCCCTCCCCACTCTCAGTCCATAAGGATCTGTCAAGCTGAACCCCTCCTGCCCTCCCTAGCTGACAGTAGGTGACCTCAGCCGGGCCCACCAGTGCACTCTAGTCTTTCTGGCTGCAGTTGGCTCAGAGGTGGACATATCACCAAGGAGTCTTCATCATGGGACTTCTGTTGGGGCTATTAGAAAAGAGAGGCTCTACTTCATGGTGTTACAAGAAAGGAGTGAGGCTAGAGCTTCAAAGACTCCAGTAGGGAGCAAAGCAGACTCAAGCACTGAGAGGGACAGGCCGCGATGCCACAAACGAACACCCAGACCCCAGATCCCAGACCCATCTGACTGAGGTCAAATCAAGTAAACGCCCCTCTGCACCTTATCTTTTCTGTGTGTGCCTTAAGTCAGTTTAAGTTAGATGTTTTTGTGATAGGCAACCAAGTGTCCTAACAGGCGTAAATAGCATTCTTGAGAAACCATAGGACATAACTGCCTCCCACTAAGCATCAATCCATTATCTACAGTTACAGTTGATCAAGGTTTTATTACATTTTTATTCTACCTGTGATATCATCCTCTTGTCATCTGCAAATTTGATCACTGTATACATGTTATGTTTTCAAGTTGTTGAAAACAACAACCCGGGTAGGCCTAAGTATGGAACCTACAGTCCAAAAGAAGAGAATGACCTCGTGGATGACAGTGGCTCATTCATTCATTCATTCAACGGTTACTGAGACCTACATGGGCCATTCATTGCAGACTCTAGTCCAAGTGTCTGCTGCTCAGACACAAAACAGCAGGACATTTTCGTCAACGCCGGTCTGAATTCTAAGTGCACTGGGATGAAACACTCCCTTGATCCGCAGTCATGAAGGAGACCCAGTTATTGCACGGCGTGTACCTGGTGGGCTCTGGAGCTCTCACTGTCACCTGGTCACAGAGCTCATGGGCACTTTGCTCTGGGTGGTGGCTGCAGGTCCCTGTCTGGCTTACTCACCTAGAGTTTCTAGAATCCATCCTCTGAAAACTGGGATGGTTATATCCATCACCCTTTATTCTTGTTCAAAGATACAGCCATATTTCTATGATCACATCAGCGGCACAACTGGTGTGGTCCAGAGACTCAGGTTCCTGATATGGGATTCATCAAATGCTTTTAGCACCTGCTTTGTGAAAGAGCCTCCTAGAACCTCGCCCCACACCCCTGCTTCATAGCCCTCCTCGTTGCTCTCCATCAGGACTCTCTACTGGGGCACAGGTGGTGACACAGGACTCCAGTCACTGTCCTCGCTGCCTGCTAACCCTGTGTCTCGGGTCCCTGGCCACGTGTCTGCTTCTTATTTGTTCTCCTTGTGCCAAACAGGCTTTGAAAACCCGAGTGTGCTCTTCTGACCATTTCTGCCATCCCTAGGCCTGTTCTCTTTCGGGCCACTCCCTGGCTCTGTTCCTCTCCCTCTCATCTAAGCACACATCCTTTCTACGTCTGAGAAGAGAGGCCACACACAGCCATGGCAAGGCCCACCCACCCCCCACTCCTTGAGAGAAGCCCTTCTTCTTCCTTCGAACTCCTGACATCTGCTTTCCTAATTTCCAGGATATGAATCTTTTGGTGTGGGCTTCTCTCAAGCCCAGGTCCCCAGGAGGGTGAGCTGAGGGTGGAGCAGGCCCACAGGTGGGACTCACCTGTGTGGACAGGAAAGCCTTGGTCCCCTGAAATGCAAGGGCTTGTTCACCTGCTAGAGCCAGGGGTCACGACCATTCCTCATAGGCTATGTTTCCCTGATACTGCCCTTCTATCTCCAGTGTCAAGAGTGGTTCCACAAGGGTCAGGGGAAGCCCTTGGAAATCATCTGCTCCAGCAATTGCACCTTTAGCAGAATCACCTGGGCAGCTTTTCCTGTCCTCACCCCAGAGATTCTGAGTCATGAGGCTTGGGGTGGGCCTCAGGCACCTGGATCTATGAAAAGTGCCCCCATACCTCTGGGGAAACAGACACCTGGTGCAGGGTTCCAGAGTGAGCTGCACGGAGCCAGGACCCAGGCTCCTGGGTGCACAGCTCAGTATTCCCAGTACTCGTGCTGACCTTCGGTTTGAATGCCTGGGCTCTAGGCTGCTTATTTTCACAACCCTCATAAATACAGCCTGGGCTTATTAAGCAGTGGAGATCAGCCCACCAGGCCAATAAACCGATGCCCAAATAGATAAATCAATGAAGAAATAAATAGAAGGGGCAATAACAATCTCTTTACAATTTCTCTTCGGGGGTGGGCTTTACAATGTGCTTTGTGTGTGTGTGTGTGTGTTTTTTTAAATAAGCAAAATTGTTTTCCTGGGACTCCATCCAAGAACATTAGATAAATAACTGTGATTCAGCCCCGGCTGCTCACAGGAAACCCCAGTTCAGGCACAGTGTGGGAGGCTGAGGCTGTGCTTTGATGCACAGGGTGCGGATGCCGTGNGCTTATTTTCACAACCCTCATAAATACAGCCTGGGCTTATTAAGCAGTGGAGATCAGCCCATCAGGCCAATAAACCAATGCCCAAATAGATAAATCAATGAAGAAATAAATAGAAGGGGCAATAACAATCTCTTTACAATTTCTCTTCGGGGTGGGCTTTACAATGTGCTTTGTGTGTGTGTGTGTGTTTTTTTAAATAAGCAAAATTGTTTTCTTGGGACTCCATCCAAGAACATTAGATAAATAACTGTGATTCAGCCCCGGCTGCTCACAGGAAACCCAAGTTCAGGCACAGTGTGGGAGGCTGAGGCTGTGCTTTGATGCACAGGGTGCGGATGCCGTGGGAGGCACTGAGACATTTGTGAATGTCCCAGAATCTGCCATCTCTGAATATGGCCTTGGGCAGGTCAAGATTTAGCTTCCCAACTGGCCTCCTCCTTCCCCCCATGCTCACATGTGTTAGGTCTGGCCGGCAGCCCACCCCGCTTCTCGATGCCTAAGGAATCAAGTACAAGCCTCTTTGCAGGTATCAAGAGCCCGAGGTCTGGCCTGGGCCCAGCTGATTGCTTCCTGCTCTCTACCACGTGCCCACGCTCCACCCCACTGGCCTCTCCGCATCCACGTGGGTGTGTGGTGCCCCTTGTCCTCCTCAACACCGTGTGCCCTGTTTGCTCTTTTGGGCAGACCCTTGTGTTTTGTGCTCTCTGCCTGGAAAGCCACGTCTTGTTCTCCACGTCCAGTTCCGATGTCACCTTCCCCAAACTCAGCAGCTCTCCCTGACCTAGTCCCTCTGGGGTCTGCTCCCCTTACTCTCAGCACTCAGCACAGCCTGCTGGTGGTCTCCTTACCACACTGGGAGCTCGCTGAGGACAGAGCCTGGGTTGTCTCAGGCTGGGCACACACCTCCAGTGGATGAGGAAGGCAGGCAAAGATAGAGGTCACGGACACCCAGGGTCTTGGAGGTGGACTCCACTCAAGCCCTCACCAGCTGGGTCACTCTCTTCAGCCTGTGAATACCCCCTCAACCCCCACCTCCCCAGCTCAGCTCAGATGACCCCCTTCAATAACAGGCCATGTGTCCTCAGCACCTGGTCCATCTCTCCATCAGAGCAGTGTTAAAGCGCCATCCTATCAGATGGGGAGTCCCTGAGGGCAGAGCTGGGTCTGATTTATCTTTTCCTCCCATAGCGGCAGTGTAGGTCAGTCCCAGAGGGTCACTCTGCAACTCTTTGCTGGCTGAAGGGCTGCTCCCAGTCCAGCGTGGCTGTCCAGTGCAAAGTTCCTGCCTGTTTACGGGGTTCCCTCTGCACCATATGGGGGACATTGCCTCCTCCATCCTCTAGGGAAACAGGTCACCTTTACTCTGAGTCGTCTTCTTGTTTAATTCCACTGAGGTGCTGGAGTCTACCTTCCCAGACCTCATCTCTCCCTCCCTCCCTCCACACCCCCACCCCTGCTGACCCTAACTTGGACCCCATCATCTCTCACATATGTCTTTTTTTGTTCATAGCCTCCTTTGCACCTGCACTCCCATCTGACTATCATCCCCTCTCCCAAACAAGAACAAGTTACTGGCTTCCTTTAGAACCAAATCAGCAGCCTGCTCCCAACCCTAAGGTGCAGCTACAGAGAGCCCCCAAAACCTTACCAGAAGCACCTTCCCCCTCCTTGCCTGTTCCTGGGCTTGTCAAAATCATACCTATTGTTTAGGCTCCAAGCAGATGCCACCTCTTCCATAAAGACTTTTGTGACTCTCCCCTTCACCCAGGGAGCAGAATCTTTCCCTCCTCTGTGGCCCCAAGTGACCCCTTCTGCCTCTCGCCCTGCAGCTGGACTGTGCTTTCTTTTCCTCTGGTTCCAGGCATCTTGTATAGGCCTGGCATGGGTGGGCTTTCAGTGTCTGTTGAAACTGAATTTTACACAGTATGTGCTTATGACCCTTCTCTGAATGAGTTTTGGTTTAACTGTTAAGCAGTCCATTTGCTATCAGAAAAAATCCAGTTGTGATCAGGTCAAAAATTTTGCTATGGCTAAATTATTACCTGTGGATATTACTGGAATATAAATCAGTGCTAGCTTGATCTGCTTGGAAGTGATCGATGGCATTTGCCCCAAGTTGTTTGATGATGTCCAGATGTGGGCTGTTGTGCTGAAGGGCATTTCTATAATTAAGCTGACAAGAGCTCCAAGTTTGATGAGGCAATTGGCCTTGAGCAGGTCACCCCTCTCTGAGTGACCCTGTTTATCCTCTGGAACAGGGAAGGAGCACCAGCTGGCTGAGCACGAGGTTCACAGAAAAGGTGTGCCGAACCCCATTTTTCTGATGCAGAATACACATGGAAATCAAGTATTGTGCACATTTATAGAGTGCTCCGAGCCCACCATGGATGGATGTGTTCCCTTGGGGCCAGAGCATCTGGCTTCACCACAGTGTCGAACGGAGGAGACCCCTAGGTGGATACTAGGTCCCACTGCGTAAGTCGGGAGCCCCAGAGTATTAGGGGGGCTGGGGGCCAAATTCAGGCTGGGCAGGCTCCAGAGGGCCCATCTTATTTTGTTTCTGGACAAACACAGACTGCCATCCTACAACCGTGGCTCTCTTTTCTTTCTAGCATACCATCCAAATGTGCCCACTTCCCACTTTTGGGGACCTTTTGCTCCCAATTGCAGAAACCATCCTGGGGCA
>NW_007726752.1:575168-576717 GCF_000696425.1 Galeopterus variegatus
GGAGCCCCAGAGTATTAGGGGGGCTGGGGGCCAAATTCAGGCTGGGCAGGCTCCAGAGGGCTCATCTTATTTTGTTTCTGGACAAACACAGACTGCCATCCTACAACCGTGGCTCTCTTTTCTTTCTAGCATACCATCCAATTGTGCCCACTTCCCACTTTTGGGGACCTTTTGCTCCCAATTGCAGAAACCATCCTGGGGCACCAGCAGGTTGGTGCACAGGCACTAGTCTAGGGTTCCTAGGGGTTTGTCCACCACCCTTCAGGGCCATGGCCCGAGCTGGGCACTGCAGGGAGCAGGAAAGGATGAGACCCAGCTGCTGTCCTGGAGGAGCTCATGGCCAGCCTCCCCCATTACCAACACCCCCTGCCAGAGGGTCCATTTGTTACAACTGATGAACCCGCACTGACACATCATTGTCACCCAAATTCCATAGTTTACACTAGGGGTCACTTGGTGTTGTGCAGTCTATACGTTTAGGCAAAAGTATAATGACACATGGCGTCCATTGTAGTGTCACACAGAATAGTTTCAATGACCTAAGAATCCTCTGGGCTCTGCCTATTCATCCCTCCCTCCCCTTACTGTCGTGTTTTGAGCAGGCGAGTAGCAGGGCCAAGCTGGTCCATCAGAAGCCATATTCCTCCAAACAAAAGTAGCACAACCAGCAAGCTTCGCAGTGACCTTCTTCTAGGAAGACCCAGTGTATTTGGTACCACTCCAAGCCAAGTATGGCTGTTTATTTGGATACCAAGCACTTTGTATTGTTCCTGGGCTGTGAGGCCATGAACATACTTTTCCCCTGACGTGGCCATGCATGCTAACTGATTCTTGCTGGCTCCAGGACAGACACATGCACCTCCCAGCACCTCCAGTGCTGCAGCAAACCTCAGCCCGGGCAACCTGAGAGGGAGCATGAAACACAGACCGGGGATATAGGGAGCAGAAAGAGAAATGAATTATTGCTCATGAGCACATGCCCCTTCAAGTTTTAAAAAGTCCCCCCTTCTTGACACAGACCCCCACATCCACCTTCTTGACAGAGCCAGAGGTGAGGACTGTAGGCTGCATATGTCAGGCCCCTTCTGCCCCTGACATATGGGGTTGGGGGAGGGTCCGACCTATCAGCGCAGGCTAGCAGGAGGGTAGCATCAGCCATGTGACCAGCTTGGTGGGTGTGTATCTTGTCCTCTCCAGGGGAGAGTAGCAGATCTGAGGACCCTGAGCACCTTGACCTCTGTGGAGATAAAGTATTCCCCCCACACCAGCCTTTTGTCCTTGCACAGATTCCTTGCTCCCTAATTCCAGTTCCCAGGAAACTTTACACAAGGAGAGGAAGTGCCCTGGGTTAGGGGTGGTGACCTGCTGGAAACCAGAAAAGTACAACCCCCAGGGAAGTCCAAAAGCTTCATCTTAATTTCTTTTTTTCTGCCCAGAAAGGCTTTAGACAAATTATAAAAACATTTAGTTCGGGCTGACCCGGTGGCGCACTGCTGCGGTGCGCCGCTTGGGAAGTGTGGCGGCGGCGCTCCCGCCGAGGGGTCGGATC
>NW_007726752.1:577403-578742 GCF_000696425.1 Galeopterus variegatus
TTATGCCAAGTGTCCCCATAGGAAGATCCCATAATCAACGTCCCTATAATGAACATGACATCTTTCATGCATGGCCCCTATGAGACAGGCAGCACTGAGCCAAGGACTCCCTGACTGTGTATGGGAACATCTGCAAAGAAGAACATGCTGGATCCAGGAAACGCAAATCAAAACCACATTGAGATACCATCTCACCCCAGTTAGGATGGCTAAAATCCAAAAGNATAACAACTACAATTTTTTGAAGTTGTTACAACAAGCAAACAGAAAGGACATTCTTGGGTGAGAGGGGGGAGAGGGAGGAGGGAGGGAGGTTTTGGTGATGGGTCATAATAATCAACCACGTTGTATATTGACAAAATAAAAATTAAAAAAAAAAAAGAACATGCTGGTGAGTACGCAGAGCCAGGCTGCTGACCTGCAGACCCCAGGCATGCTTTTTTGCCCTTGTGTTTAAAATGTAAAAGGAATGAAGAACATGTGGTACATATACACAATGAAATACTATTCAGCCTTACAAAAGAAAGAGATCCTGTCATCTGTGACAACATGGGTGAAACTGGACGATATTACACCAAGTGTGAAATAAGCCAGGCACGGGAGAAAGATACTGCTTGATCTCACGTATATATGGAATCTCAAAAAGTCAAATTTGCAGAAGCAGAGAGTAGAATGGTGGTTGCTAGGGACTGGGGTGGGGCATTGGGGAGATACTGGTCACAGGACACAAAATTTCAGCTGGAGAGGAGGCATAAGTCCAGGAGATCCACTGTCCATCGTGGTGACTATAGTTAATAACACTGAATTATATACTTGGTAATTGCTGAGAGCAGACGTTCTGTTCCCACCATACACAAAAAATAAGTATGTGAGGAAATGGGTATGTTAATGAGCTTAATTTAGCCATTCCACAATGTATACATGTATTGAAGCATGATGATGTACACCATAAATATATACAATTTTTATTTGTCAACTAAAAATGAATAAATAAAGAAATAAAAAGTAAAAGGTAATGCCTTGTGCAAATTGATGAGGGGTCAGAACCTGAAACTCACATCCAAGTATCTCTACTTCCTTATTCTAATCGGGTTTAACAAGTTCTGCCAGGAAGCACCCCAAATACCAAGACAGGTGCCAGCATCCCCTGTTGACAGGCTCAGGGATGAAATGACATGTTTGCATTCTACAACCAAACCATTTTGCTCTAAGATCTTTATATTAAGGGATGTTGGAGCAGGGAGGACAGCTCAGAGAGGGGCCGGTTGGGGACCTTGTTTTTCTGACTGCAGGTGATGGGTCAGATGGGTCTCCGGGAGCTCAGCTCCAGCTGAGACTC
>NW_007726753.1:0-7214 GCF_000696425.1 Galeopterus variegatus
AATTTAAAATTATGGAAGTTGCATTACTGATACGGCTTATAAAAGGCAGATGGCACAAATTAATGAACCTGTGCTTCCATCTCTTCTCCCCGCCCAATGCCATAGCTGTATATCAAGAGACTCACAAATTAATGCATATATATATAGAGAGAGAGAGAGAGAGAGAAAGAGAGAGAGAGAGAGTGCTATAAGAAAATGATAATATTTATCATTGTTTTTATAATACTCTAACTTAACTTTTAAAATCTTCATTTGGAAGGATAAGATAGATAAGCATCCTCTATATGCTGTTTGGATTTGATTTCCCACTTTGAAATAAATTTATTTCTCTTTGCTGAACTGGAAAAGTTAAGCTTTCACTTAGAAAGTTTCAATTTTTCCACAACAGAACCTAGATCATTCCTAACTGAATTCTAAATGGCTTTGACAAATAACTGAGAAAAATTCACCTGAAGAACAATATTAGCTTAATATCGTATGTTTGCAAGTTACCCTTAAAATATGCATTTATGAGACCTGGTCCTTATTTTGCACATGTGCACACACACACATGAATATGCTTTATAAAACAAAGCTAACTATACCCTTGCACCTGCAACTTCTGGGTGGCAATAACTTGACAATGAAACCCATGTGATGGAGATGTTAATTTTCTACTCTCTTTGGACACTGGAACAGATGCTGTCCTAAACTTCAAAGAGATTTGACTACTTTCTGAGTTTCATTAGTGAACAACAACTTTTCACAGTCTGATTTTTTAAAAAATCTAACAAAACATACAAAGGAAAAAGACCTATGAGGAATTTATCAGTCTTTTCCTTTTGAAATGTTTTTTAGGGATGGAGAGGAAGTCAAACTCAAAACATTTGATCTTTCCCAGGAAATTGTACTATATTCTATTTATTGCTTTTCAAATGTGGTAGTTCATCTTGTGGCCTCACATCAGGGCAATTGCATCATGAGAAGATGGAATTTGGGAGATGATTTGTTAAGGAGCTTTAAAAAAGAGAAAGTGCAGTTGGCGATAAATCTTCTCATTTTTGGTGCTTTACTAGTTTACCTAATTCTGACCATTGAGTTTAGCTTACTTAATACCTTCAGTTTGAAGAGAATTGTCAAAGAAAAGAATAGAGACTTAGTGGTTTTGAGTATTAGGACAGAACAGGTAAGTTCTGAAAAAGAAGAAAGTAAGTTAATTAATGTTCTAAACCCCCAAATTAACAATATTTCCAACACTGTTAGAAAATTTTTACGTTTCTACAACATTGACTGATATATTACAGGGGATTTTTTTTTAAAATCAAGATTACCTGTTTGTTAATATTATGCCCACAATTGGAAGTATCTTCAAGAGAAACAGGTAGAGGTTTGGACTCTAAGTCAGACATGGATTAGAATACCATGTCCACCATTTTACAGCTGTGTCATTTTAAGCAAGTAACTTAACATGTCTAACCTCTGGTTTCTACTTTTGCAAAATGATGTGATAATAATGATTTATAATCCCTTAATCAAAACTCTTGGGATGAGATGACTTTTGAAATTTAGAAGAAAAACATTTTTATGTGCAAACTTTTATTGAGGAAGTGATCCAATATAATTTAGATACTTATTAAACTCCTATGTATGCATTTTTATGCAATATGAGTAATGCAAAAATGAACAAAAAACTGCCTTTGCTATCTAGATGCAGATGACCAGAATGAGTTATTAAGTTTTACTATGGAGACATAAAATTTTGTGGAAGCTCAGAGGGAGAAAATGAATTCTTATGGACTGGGGAAACTCAGAAAATATTACAAAAGGGGTGGTATTTGGACGCATACCATCTTATTTGTTCAATTTCATTAAGTTTTCACATTCTCTTTACCTCTCTATTTAGTCTCTTTCTGTCATTTCTTCTCTATTTTGTGAAAATTGTAATGGTACAGTAGTTCCCTCTTACCTGCCGGGGATACCTTCCAAGACAGATAGTGGATGCCTGAAACCACAAACAGTACCAAACCCTATATATACTATGTTTTTTCTTATATGTGTACCTATTATAAAGTTTAAATAAATTAAGCACAGGAAGAGATTAACAACAATTGATAATAAAATAGAATAATTATAACAATATACTGTAACAAAAGTTATGTGAACGTGGTCTCCCCCTCTCAAAAGACTGTAATATTTTTGGTCCACAGTTGACTGCAGGTAACTGAAACCTGGGAAAGTGAAACCGAGAATGAGGGGGCACCACTGTACTTCCTTATATGTCATTACAAATTCAAGCCCTGTATGGATGGCGCTCAAGTACCTGTATCAGCTAAGCCTTGCTTCAGTCTAAAACACCAAAATCACAATCAATGGTGACATTAAACATCAAAGGTTGCAAGTGTATTTTAATAACTTTATTATTTCTGATATAGTCATACATGGCCTAATGATAGGAATACGTTCTGTGAAATACAGTATTACATGATTTCATCGTTGTGTGCACATCATAGAGTGTACTTACACAAACCTAGATGGTATAGACTACTACACCCCTATACCACATAGCCATTATAATCTTATGGGACCATTGTCCTATAGGCGGTCGGTCATTGACTGTAACGTCATTATGCAGTGCATGACTGTAATTTTATGTTTTTCTTGTTTTAATAGTCTTTTGAAGGTAGCTTTATTAAGGCATAGTTTGTACACCATAACATTCACCTGTTTTAAGTGTACATTGATGTTTAGTAAATTTACAGAATTGTACAACTATCACCACAATCCAGTTATCAAACATTTCCGACATCCTAAAAAGAGAGAATTTGGAACTTTGAATTATATGAAATTAAAGCAGTGCAAATACTACATATTATCTAATAACTTTATAATGGGATTTGGGACAGCATTACATTATAAAAAGTAGTAATGGTTCTATAGTGAATCAAATAAATGTTCACACTAAATGGAATAAAGTCTATAAATCAACATGTCAATTCAAGTCAGATTTTGCCTCAGAAAGTTCAAGTCAAGTCATCCAATGAATTATAAGACACTTTCAGTGTTCAGAGATTTTTTTTTATTTTAAAATTTTAAAATTGTAAACCTATAATACTCACCTTATGGGATCATTATGAAAATTCAAGAGTAAGGTGCTTAGCAAAGTGCTGAATAAACAGCAGACTCAATCTCCCTGTATATGCATACGTCAATAATTAATTAAACCATTATATTAGAGAACATGTGTTACAGTTTAGAAAACCATCTAACCAGACTTGGTTCCAGGACCCTTTGTCTTTTAACTGCTATGAGATATTGGTGTAAGATAGGAGCTGACATTTAATACTTCTTATGAAACAGTACTGTTCTTAGTACTTTGTATGTGCTAATTCATTTAATCTTTATGTTAACCATATGACATAGATAGGCACTATTATTCCCATTTTATAGATAATAAAACAGAAGCACAGGAGTTTTAAACAACTTGGCTAAAATCATAGAGCAAGCAAGCAGTGGAGGCAGGATTCAAGCCCAGTATCTGACTCTAGAGCCTGCTCTCTAAAACACCAGGTTCTATTTCCTAAATACCATTAACACTGCTTAAACTCTCAGCACTGGTTTTCTAATTTTAGAAATAAAGGGAAAACAAAACTGCATATTTTACTTACTTGATATTATAAACTCATAGTATTTTAGAACTGAAAAGGATTTTAGTGTTTATATAGTCCAAATTAACATTTCACACTGAAGAAAATAAGGCCTTTAGCCAAGGAAACTAAGGTCTGGACCTTATTTGGGGTCACACAATTAGTGAAAAACCTGGCTCCTAGGTCCTCTGGCTCTTTGACAGACAATCCTTGATAAATCCAAAGAACATCATCTAATAAGGACACACATATAAATATGGTCAGACTCAATAGCCCAAATTGCATATTTAGAGAATAAATAATAAGCACATTAATCTATAATTATTTGATATTTTGCACTAATGGAGGTATATACTAGATAGAAGTACAAAGTATAGTAGGTACAGAGTACATATATAGTAAATAGGGCTATAGAGTAGGGTAGATACCCAGTAGATATATAGTAGATTGAGGTATGGAGTAGATAGTAGAGGAATATAGTAGAGTGAAATGGAAATACTGAGAGTAATTAATCTTTCTGGGAGTATGAGGGCCATATAGAAAGAAAACACAGAGAAGAGGTAAATTTTGAACTGGCTCTTGAAGGATGCATAGAAGTTGCTTTGAAGACAAAGAGGAAGGCCAACTGAGTCAGTGAAAATTGCTTGTTCAAGTCACCTGTCCCGGATAACAGGCTCAAAGAAAGACATTGCTTACTCCTGATTGGTAAACTTCAGGCCATCTGAACTCCAAACTCGAAGTTTATGTAATTAGTGTAAGACTGCAAACTCCTTTTGCAATTACAATCGCTAGCCTTTTAGGTGTTAAAATTAATAGAGTGTTTTGGTTCACTGGAGTTTCAGAAACACAAAAATCTTTACCTGCTTCCTGTGCTCAATTTCTTTGCTGTCAGGAGTTAGAAGTTACTTTTAATTCTTTCAGCTTCCTTGGTTTCTTCTAAATAAAGTGGGAGTGAGGCTAGGAACCAGTTCTCATTATATTATTACAGCCTGGTACAGTGCCTGGAACAAGAGTGGAAACTTAATATATATATTTTTAACAATAAAAAGTGTTTTGGGGGCATTTGTAAGAGTCAAACACTATGCTAAACATTTTATGTGCATTTTCTATTTCAATCCTCATATCAGCCCTCTGAGAGAGATACCACGACTAGCCCAGAGAATTGGAAGTTTAGAGAGGCTGAAAGTTTGTCCATTTGTGTGACCCTGAGCGAGGTGCTTAATTTCTAGACCTCCAAGGAGACAGGCTCATAACCTGCGTTCATAACCTGCGGCATTTTCAAAATATGATGAATTCATTTACAATTATTTGCACACTGTTAATATGGCTCAGAATTTTTTCATTGTAAAATGTATTTTATGTAAATTGATATGTAATTTCAAAATATCAATTTGTATGGAATGGATAAAAGTGTTTACTTGCTTGAAAGACTATCAAAAATCAGAACAGTCAATAGGTTTTTCAAGAAAAATTTAACATATAATACCTATGTGCATGGAGATATTTTTAATGTACAAATACTTTTCAGAAATATAATGGGAGGGTCTTTTGCTAATAATTCTTAAAAATTATTAAGCGTTTTCTTTCAAGTATTGTTTTTACAAAAAATGATTATTATATCAAAAGCTTCTTTTAAAAACCTTTAAGTGCACATAAACTCAAGCACATGTGAACAATGCAGCCTTATTTTCATTCTGCTTGCTTTCCAAACCAAACCTGTGGGTAAGGCTAGACTTTCCCAGAAGATACTTTCGGAATTAAAGTCATCCAGAGTTAGGGGAGTTCCTGCATGTTCCACTCAGCTTGTTGATTACACGAACCCTTGTGCTCAGTTCCTCAGGCTGACTCCTAGAAAAGGATAGAAACTTTATGAAACTTTGAAAATAAGGTGAGGTAGATTCTTGGCAGTGATTTGCATGTCTCTACAATACTGCTTTAAAATCCTTTATAATCGCTCTTAAGACAGCCCCACCACACTCAATCCTGTTTGTTGTTTTAATTGAGGGTTTCAAGAAAGGAAACTGACAATACAATTCCAGTAAGAGGTAATTAGAGTAAATTGTCAAATTAACAAGGACCTTGAGAAGCAGCAAAGGCAAATGATTTCACAAACTGCTGTCAATTCCAACTAAATCAATCCACTGTGATCCAATGGCACGGAACAGAGGCCTGCTGTGTTCCCTAACTGGGAGATAAACAATGAAGATGACTCTGCTGGCGAGAAGTTCCTAATTTAATAGAGAAAACCATGGAAGCCAATCAAGCAATTATGTGCAGTGCTGGAGAGAGGTGTGAACAAGTTGCCCTGGAGTAATAGCAGATGGGGAGACATGTAACATCTTGCATTGGGAAGAGGGGAAAGGGGCACCCTGGAAGGCAGAGAATCCAGGAAGACCTCATGGTGGTCTCTGTATTCAGTTTGTATCTTGAAAGGAGGATAGGATTTCTAAAGGCTGGAAAGGATGGGGCATCCAAAATGAAATGAAGTACATGAACAAAGGTGTTATAATTGCAACAGGGGAGAGTGTGGTTTGGCTGGGGTATCTTTTTTAAAAAGGGTCAAAGGGGCCTGAGCTCTGCTTATCCAACTCTTGATCTACAGCATTAATAATATCAAATTACCTGCATTTCCTATCAATTATTTTACCTTCATGTGATATTTTAATCATTTAGTGCTGTCAAAAAATATGTAAAATTTACTGACCACTTATTATATGCTAAACATTTTACTTTTAATGCTGTTAAAAAACAATTTCAACAAATTAAGTTTAAAGATCTAATTGGCTTTTATAAGTGATTGATGAATCAGACAGCATCTCCTCTAAGGATTTAGATAAGGCACTCCAATGGGCATGGCAGAACAGTCAGTTGTTGTAAGATAGCTTGAGCAGGAACCAGAAAAGAGCATAATATGAAAAGCAGAAAAGCAGATTGGTTAATATCAGGTTACTTTCCTTGTAATGATTGGGGCAGAGAGGACATCCTTATCTGTGCCAGCTCAAATTGACCTGTTTGGGAATTTGGCTATGATCTCTTTCCTGACTTCTGGGAAGATCAGATAAGTAACTTAGTTTTGGTCTGGTGATGTGCAACCTTGACATGAGTGACCTCATTTTGGTTTTTGGTGTTCTGTTGGGTCCTAGTGCAGGAGCTCAGTCTAAAACAATGGCCTCCCAGAAACTTCATGTAACAGTCCTCAACACAACACTAAGGAAATTTCCATTGTTATCACCATCTTCCAGAAAAGGAAATTGAGCTGAGAAAGTTTAAGTAACTTGTATGAAGTCCAAAGTTGTAAAGTCACACACCTAACTCTTGACACCTATTGAGTGCCCACTATATGTCAGGCTCTTTGCTTAACACTGGAGTTACATAGATGACTAATACTGACATAGTCCATCCTGCCTGGGACATCTTCTTGATCACCAAAAGGTTTCAGCCATTTCATTTAGAAGGAGTAATAAAAAGTAATAAAGCCATTAACAAAAAGCCAGTTACTGAGCCAACCCTGTGGCTCACTCGGGCGAGTGTGGCCCTGGGAGCACCGAGGCTGCGGGTTCGGATCCTATATGGATGGCCAGTGCGCTCACT
>NW_007726753.1:7380-17219 GCF_000696425.1 Galeopterus variegatus
AAAAAGTAATAAAGCCATTAACAAAAAGCCAGTTACTGAGCCAACCCTGTGGCTCACTCGGGCGAGTGTGGCCCTGGGAGCACCGAGGCTGCGGGTTCGGATCCTATATGGATGGCCAGTGCGCTCACTGGCTGAGCACGGTGCCGACGACACCAAGCCAAGGGTTATGATCCCCTTACCGGTCACAAAAAAAAAAAAAAAAAAAAAAAAACAGTTACAAAATGCTCCTAATGGGCTGGCCAGTTAGCTGTCTTGATTAGAGCATGATGCTGACAACACCAAGGTCAAGGATTCAGATCCCCATATTGGCCAGCTATCCCCCACCCCCCAAAAAAGTAGAAAAAAAATAAAAGGCCCCTTACTTTTTGCTGTGACTACATGTATTTTAGTGGTTGAAAAGGAGAGGAAGAACAGCCTGGAAAGAGAGCAGTGGAAAAAGGTAAAGATGACTGTGTGTCAGGGATAGGGTTGGCTCATCAGACTGGTAGGATTGCAGGGTTTATGATAGGACATCCTGTGGGATAAAGAACAAACATATATATTGAATACCAAATATATTGCAAGTTACATGTTTTAACGTGTTTTAGTCCATGTAATTCTCACAATAAGCTTGTGAGGTAGGTATAAAGATCCTATTTTATGAATAAGGAAAATATAAGGTTTGATTGTAATTTGTGAGCATATGATATGAAGCTGTGAAGTCTGACATGAACAGGCATCTTCCCTCCCTTTAACTGGTAACCTCTCAGTTCAAACAATCCACTGTAGATTAGAAGTGAGTATTAGAAACGGTGGCAACCCCAGAAATACAACAAATGTATGTGGTGGAAGCAAGTGTATCCAAGAACACAGCGTAGTTCAGGACAAGAAGTTTGGAGAGGCACTTCCTTGGAGGATTCAAGAGCTTAAGAGAAGCCTTGCATATGAGTTTCCAGGTTAAAATATGAGGATTTCTTTAGAAACGGAAAAGAGTTTTCTCTGCAAAAGTCAGCAATCTGTAGAGAAATGATTTAATGAGTTGCCCTCTCAACTTCAAGTTGGTAATTTGTCTTTCTGATATTTAATGACAATGATAATAACGACTATTTATTGAGCACGAACAGTGCCAAACACCATGTTGGATCATTTTCATCCAGCATCTGAAATCCTTTCATCAACTCTACAGGATGGGAATTTTGTTTTATAGATGAAGAAGCAGTGGCTCGCAGAGTTTCAGAGAC
Organism: Galeopterus variegatus; assembly: GCF_000696425.1. Classification (NCBI taxonomy): domain Eukaryota; kingdom Metazoa; phylum Chordata; class Mammalia; order Dermoptera; family Cynocephalidae; genus Galeopterus; species Galeopterus variegatus. The sequence goes on from NW_007726753.1 coordinate 8,601, forward strand.
TTGTCCAACGTAGCAAAGATTAACAGAGCCAGGACTACACTTCCTCTTTCTATTAGGCCTTCTTGCATTCAGCAGACTCTTATTTTACAAGAAGCTAGTGGATCACACTGAACTGATGTAATTCCAACCAAGAGCAAATAAATTACCTTCTGGTTAACTTGCAGCCTTATTTTTGCTCAAGGTGGCAATAAACAATTGGGTTTACTGAGATAATCAAAAAGGTGTTAGATTCCTACCATACTACTCCATTGGTGAAGAAATCACAAATGTTTTGTGATTTGTATTGGGGCTGGGTTTTAAACCTCTGACTTTACATCTCATTGTCTTGGTTTCATGTAACACAGAGTGTTGAATTAGAGGTCCATCACAGCTCTGTGACACTTCAACTCTTATCGCCATCCTCTATTTTCCCACAGGACTAAACACCTCAACCAACTAGGTATCCTGGATTTTAAGTTCTGGGCTGGTGATTTCCAAAAAACATACCTAAGGAAAGAAAAATCTCCTGTTCTTAAGGGCAGCTTTTCTCCTTCCCCTTTGGGGTGCTGTGCCTCCAGTGTTTCTCAGGCTGCAGAGATGAAGGAAAAGCTCCTAGTTATCTTTGGGATACCTCACTTCATGAGCTTATCAATTTTGCCCTGGTGGGTAGTTTTACTGTCCTAAACAAGTTGGACCTAAAAAAGTTGGAACTTGTGGCTCTGTAGCTTTCTCACAAATCATCACGTGTGAAAACCGGAAACATAACAGAGAAAGTTATCTCTTATTCCTAAGAGATCTTGAACAGCTCTAGGAAGTTTATTTGTTGAAGAGCACTTTAGAGTTTCAGGGATCCTCGGAAATCCGCATTCCAACATGACTCTCCATATCTACCAGGCAGAATCTGAAGGGGTGTGGTCTGTTTTCTCTCCTCCACACTCAACTGATAATGCAGAAATGCCCGATTTGAAGCTGCTGGCGGCAGGCCTCTATCAAGCTGTCTCAGCATTGGAACGTGGGAAGAGGCATTTCAGGGGGTCAACATATAATCTAGGTTCAAGCTGGGCCAGGTCTGCAGCCTGATCCAGGTTCAGTCAGTGTCTAGACATGGCAGCCAAGTTTCCATCAGCTTTGCCATAATTAACACATTCATAGACAGTCATTTCTTACTAATAGAAAATAAAACCAAACAGGAAGGTAACTAGCTATGAGAGCTTGGGGTTCATTTCTGGATAAGTCAGTAGTCATCTCACAGAGGCATCCTTTCTGTGAATAATCTCAAACCTCAGCTAAAACAAATGGGATGAAATAAGAGAAAGTGTATTAGCAACTGCTCTTAAATTTCCTCTAGTTGTTGGGACTTGTCTTAGTTTGGGCTTTAGACTTTATTAAGAAGCAGCTTCCATGTTCAACTTCAAATAACCCCATAAATCTGGAAATGGTTAATGTGATTCATCTGGGAATCAGTTATTGTAATGACCATGTCCAAATGTTGGTTTTATAGTCATACCTATTCCAAAAGCCATGTTCTGTGAAACGATGGCAAGTCATAGTCTCAGCAACCCTGAGTCACTGTTCCTCACCTACGTAAAGCCTGTAATCTGGCCCAGTTTTGAAGCTGGCCTGTCTTCAAGGCTCTGGGCTAAGTTGGGATTGCTGGGATGGGGTTAGGGTGAGAGCGCGGGGAGGGGGAAGTTCTACTCTTTGAGATGAGTAAAAAGTTGGATCAGCCATTAGTAAGAAGACATTGTAAGGGTTACAAGGTTACAAATGTTCCAAAGAATTGTTTATGTAAGCTGCCTTTGTGATGTAAAGCCAGAGGCATTTTTTTTCCATTGAAGATAAAAGACAGTGAAAGCTTTAGCAAAGTTGACACACTTTTCTCTCTTCCTCTTCAGAAACTTTATCATCTTCATCTCAATTTACCAAAAAAATATTGAGAATCTGCTATATATAAAGCTCCCCTCTGAGGGGTTACAGATGTGAAGAGGACAGAATGCCTGCTCTGTTAGGGCTCATAGTTTTGTGGGGAAGACAGACATGTACACGAGTAATTCTAAATCAGGGCAGAATGGGATGAGTGAAGAAATTATTTCCTCTTGGAATCTTTTTCTGGCTTCTCAAATGTGAGTTTCTGACCCCTCATCTGAATATCCATAACACACTATGTTTGTGGCTAAGAATGCCCGTCACCAACCAATACCCAGTCTTCCCTTCGTCTTAGTAACAGAACCCCAGTTTTATTAGTGGNTGTACACGAGTAATTCTAAATCAGGGCAGAATGGGATGAGTGAAGAAATTATTTCCTCTTGGAATCTTTTTCTGGCTTCTCAAATGTGAGTTTCTGACCCCTCATCTGAATATCCATAACACACTATGTTTGTGGCTAAGAATGCCCGTCACCAACCAATACCCAGTCTTCCCTTCGTCTTAGTAACAGAACCCCAGTTTTATTAGTGGTAAGACTATGCACATTACAATAATACATTTCCCATTATTCTTTGCAACTAGACGTGGCCATGTGACTAATTTCTGGCCAATAAAAGGCGAGTATAAGTACCGTGCGGGAGCTGCTACAAAGAAGCTGACTCAGCTGGGAGGAGTTCTCTTTTTACCCTTCCACATTCCTTCTTGAGACCTAGAATGTAGGTGTGCTGGCTGGCTATGAAAGAGCTATGTGGGGTGACCCTGAGAATGGAAGCCACCTGCTAAGGATATCAGAGTGAGAAGACAGAGAGCCTGGATCCCTGAGAACTTAGTGGAGATGTCATACCAGTCCTGGAGAGAAATAAGTTTACATCTTTTAAAAGCTATGTTGGGTTTTCTCTTAAATGCAGCCAACCCTAACCATACCTGATCAGTCTGACATCATACTTAGCACATTGTAACGTAATTGCTCACTTAGTTTTCTGATTCTCCATATATACAGGCTTTAATTTCCTTAAAAGAATAGACCTTATTTGTTTAGTCCTCTTTGTAAAGATTTATGGAGGCTAAGGACATCCCAGGAGGAGAAAATGCACAAATAGTGGCTCAGAGGCAGGTGAGCGCTTCATATGGGTAACGCAGGAAATCATTGGAAGTTTAGGGAAAAAAATGATGAGAACTGTTTTAAAGGAGTGCACCAATTATTTATTAATTTGTTCTCATCTCAATTCTTTCTTTTCTGTGCTCTGCTTGTATTTTAGGGAACCCTAAAACCTGTATTTTCTACATGTTCTTTCTGGGAAGTACTGCAAGAGTTTAGAAGTCAGGAGGAGGGGAGAACGAGCTCTCTTCTTTCATCTGGTTTCTGGCTACAGTTCTTGTAGCAGCAGTGGTGACAATGCAACAGTGGTGAAAGACTGGTGTGAGCAACAGAGGTGGAGGTGCCACCACAGAGGCAGTGCCACTGCACAGGGACTCCAGCGGCAGCAGCAGCCAGAGAGAGAAAGATCCTCGGTCCCCACTTTTGAAACTGAATCAACAACAACTGTCTCAGCAGCTCAGAATCTTTTGCCTCTGGGTAATATGCTTGTCCCTGTAGCCAGGGGTAGCAGCACTCTCACTACGTTCCCAATCCATGAGGAACCTAATTGGGACATTAGCTTCTCCAATGTCCCAACGCCTTTGTGACCAATCACCGTGTTTACTGTTTGTATTAGTCCCTTCCTGTTGCTTATAACAAAATACTGTTATACAACTGTTTTATTCTGTTACTTATAACTGGGTAATTTATAATGAAAACAAAATTTATTGCTCATAGTTTCAGAGGCTGGAAGTCCAAAGTCCAGGGAACACATCTGGTGGGGGTCTTGGTGGTGGTAACAGTGATCTAGGGGTGTCATATTGCAGGAAATGGTGGAGCAGAGAAAGACTAACCTCTTTATTCACGCTCCTTTTAAAGCCCTCCAAACCACACCCATGACCACCATTTCTAATCGGTTCACTACTGCATGGTCCTACAATCTAATCACCTCTTCAAGGCCCCGCCTTTCAATTACCATAATTGGATCTCCCACCCTCCTAACACTGTCACAGTGGGGGTCAAGTTTTGAGGGGACACTCGATCCAAGGCGCTGTTTATGTGATAAGACCTTGACTGATACTGAAGGTAATTTGATTACAGCAAGTGAGAAAAAATGAAACAAGAGGCCATATGGAGGAAAATGATTTAGGAGGTGTTATCTTCAGGACAAAATTCAAATTCCTCAGCTGGGCACACAGGATCCTTTTACACCTGGCTCCAGACTCTCTAGGCTTTTCTCCATGCACATCCTTATGCTTGCTTTGTTATAATAACCTACTACCTTGCATTTTAATTGTTCATCGATTCCTCTTTTTGATGTTGTATTTGATTAATTCTGAGTCACATATGATATATATAAAAGAATACACAAAATAGGTGTACAGATTACATAATGCCAATAGAATAACAACAACAAATAAATTCCCATGTAACTCAGGCTAAGGAATAGAATATTGCCAATGCCTTAGAACTCTCTGAATGGCTCTTTCTCAATGATACCCCTAATGTCCCTCCTAGAGATGTTACTTTTGTTTTTTTTAAATTATTCTCTTGTTTTCTTTACAGTTTTGCTATCTTTGAATGTATCCCGACATAGTATTTTCTAGCTTTGCCTGTTTTTGGACATTATATAAATGTTTTGAACATTAAATAAATTATATATAAAAACTTTTACTTGGCTGTTTTGCACAAGATATTTTGACATTCTTCCTTGTTGATGCATATACTTGTAGTTTATTTTTTGCTAGTGTAAACTTTTCATGATATGGGCATGTCTTAGTTTTTGTCCATGGTACAATTTGAATTACCCTCTCCCTCCCCAGCTTTTGGCTATTATAACATTGCTGCTGCAAATATCACTGCACTTGTCTCCTGGTATAAAAGTTATATAATTTTTCAATATATATATATATAGAAGCAGAATTGCTGGTGATAGAATAGGCAAACGTTCAGTTTCACATGTCATTGTTAAATGTCTTCGAAAGTGTTTCACAAATTTATATTCCCACTAGAACAATATGATATCTACAGGTATTTAACATCCTCACCAAGATTGATATCATAAAACCCTAATTTTTGCTAATATGGTTGGTGTGAAAGGATTTCTCATAATATTCTCATTATGCAGTTTTCAGATTCTGGTTGAGAATTTCTTTTTATGTTTATTGACTATCTTGTCTTTCTTTGTTCATAGGTAGTGTTCAGGTGTTTGCATTTTTCTAATTATAGTAGATTTTTATACTAAATTTTTTATCAGTTATATGTATTAAAATATTTGCTAATTTGTGGCTTTTTTTTACTTTATGGAGCTAACAATGATTGAAACTTAATTTTTAAAAAATATTTAATTCACACATTGTAACTATACATACTTATGGGGTACAATCTGATCACTTGACACATATATGTTGTATAATGATTGGGTTAGAATAGTTAATGTATCAATCACCTCAGGCATTTATTATTTCTTTGTGGCAAAAATATTCAAAAGCCTCTCCTCTAGCTATTATGTAATGAACAAAACTTAACTGTTAACCATAGTCACCCAACTGAGCAATAGAACATTGGAACTTATTTCTCCTATCTAATTATAACTTTGTACCCATTGGCCAACCTCTCCCTGTGAAACTTGATTTTAATGTAGTAAACTTTATCAATTATTAACCTTAATTAAATGTCTTTTGACAGTTGTTTAAGAAATAATTTTCTATACCAACATGGTAGAGATAATCTTCCATATTTTCTTCTAAGAGTTTTATAGGATTGCCTTTTACTTTTGGCAATAAATCCTCCTAAAATTTAGTTTTTTTAATGGTATGAGTTTCAATGTTATTTTAATCCATGTGGATTTATAATTTCTCTAGGAAATTTACTAAAAGGCTTTTTTTTCTTACTGCTCTATCATTTCATCTCTGTCATATAGTGAGTATACATACATGTATGGGTTTACTTCTGAATTATCTATTTTTTTTCTATTTGTAATTCTCTGTGCCAATACCACACAACTTTAAATATTATAGTTTTATAATTAGTATTTCTATGAGTATTAGTTAGAGTTCTCCAGAGAAATAGAAGCAATAGTGTGTGTGTGTGTTGTGTGTGTATGTGTGTTTATGTAGAGAGAGAGAGAGGGGAAGGAAAAGAGAGAGATTTATTTTAAGAAATTGTAGGGGCTGGCAAGTTCAAAATCTATAGGCAGGTTATCAGGCTAGAGATTAGAAATCCAGGGAAGAGTTGATATTGCAGTCTCAAGACTGAAGGCAGTCTGGAGGCAGAATTCCTTCTTCCTTGGGACGTCTTTTTCTGTTAGGGCCTTCAACTGATCAGATGAAGGTCACACATACTGTGGAGGGTATTCTGTTTTGCTCAAAGTCTGCAGATGTAAATGCTAATCATATCTAATAAATACCTTCACAGCATTTAGACTGGTGTCTGACCAAACATCTGAGCACCATATCCTAGCCAAGTTGACACAAAATTAACATCACGATATGTGGCAGAAAAATTCTCCTCCCATCTTCTTCAAGAATTGTGGCTATGGTTAACCTTTTACATTTTCATAAATAATTTAGAATCAGTTTTCCAATTCCAGAAGACACTTTTAAATATCTTTTGATAGAGATGGTCTTAAATCTGTAGCTCATTTTGGATTTATTGAATATTGGATATGGGATGTGAGAGCACACCAGGAGTCAAGTTTGACTTCAAAGTGTGTAGTCTGAGCAACTGAAAGGATGGTTCGGGGCAGGTTTAGAGGGGAAGATCCAGAGTTTGGTTCTGAGCATCCTGGTTTCAGCTGGACATTTGGGATTTGTCAGCAAATAATGGCAGTTAAGGCCATGAAACTGGATGGGATCTTCCAGGAATTAATGCAGAAAGAAAACAGAAGTAATCATAGAATTAAGCCTACAGCACTTTATGTTCAGAGATCTACAAGATGAGGAGGATCTATAAAGAGAAAATCAAGAACAGTCACTGAGTTAAAAGGAAAACCAAGACAGTGTGGTTCCCTAGAAAGTTATGTTAAGAAAATGCAAAAGGCTGTTGATAGATCAAATAAGCTAAATATGTGTCATTGACAATTAGATTTAGGGCTGTGGAGGTCACTGGATATGTTGGTGAAATGGTGGATGCTATATTGTCTGAGTTGAATGGATTTGAGAGAAAGTGGAATAAAGGGAATTATAGACTACATTTTCAATGAATTTTGTACTGTAAAGTCACAACAAAGTGGTGCTAGAAGAGATTGCAGTGTCCTAGGAAAATTTTTGTTGTTGTTGTTGTTGTTTGTTATTTATTTGTTTAGATGGGAGAAATTACAGCATGTTTCGCAATGAATTTTGTACTGTAAAGTCACAACAAAGTGGTGCTAGAAGAGTTTGCAGTGTCCTAGGAAAACTTTTGTTGTTGTTGTTGTTGTTGTTTGTTATTTATTTGTTTAGATGGGAGAAATTACAGCATGTTTCTAGACAGAGGCAAAAGCAATCATTCATGAGCATTGATAAAGCGTGTCTATGAGTAGTCTTCCAGCTCTTAATATTTGCCCCATGTGTTTGATTTTACCCCCACCCAAATTTCTATTCCTTCAAAAGAGATTTATAAAGTGACAGCTTTCTAGGTATTTTATTCTCTGAAAGCACACTGTAAATGCCTTGTACGCAGGGACCAGGATTGAACTGTATGCTTGGTAGTCAGTAACAGGAGTTTGTAGTTGCTTGATTGATTAGCATCATAAAGTGTTAATGACTATGGGATGCTAAACGACTTACTGACTCCCAGGGGCTTTGTAAAGCTGAAGCTTGGCAAGGTGCTGCCCTGTTCTTAAACAAAAAGGGATGGCTCTCTAATTATGTGATTTTAGGAATCTGTAGCAAGTGATTAGAAAAATGAGACAGAAGTTCTTCCTGATCTTTGCCCACACATTCTGATTGTTAAATAGCAACCTTCCTTATTAACGCAAATAACTGCTGAGCTCTCCATGGGAAGCCCCAAATGATAAAACTTAGCCTTACAATCTATGACCATAAATAAGCAAACATGCACTTCAAAGAAAGATTTGCCAAGCCTACTTGTGCATTAAAAAAGCAATGTCCCTGCCCTGTGGTGATTCCTTTCCTAAACAAAGGCCGCTTGATATGCTTTCTTGAACAGAGCTTTCTCACTGACTTACAATTGGAGAGGCAGGCACTGGGTAGTCAGGAATTCCTTTGGTTTACCTGTGATTAACAGGAGATGGTGTGATAATAAAATTCTCCTCTTACTGGGTCTCCATTGTTTGAGGACTGACTCATTCAATCTAGAAATGATCTAAGCAGGACCACAATCGAGTCACTTCCTTTTGAGACCCTTTTCTTTCTCATTCACATCCCACCTGTAAGAAAGCAATCATCTTTAAACAATCCTCTTTGCAACTTATTAAGCACAAAAAGGAAAAAGACAGCTACACCTGGCACAGAGAGCAAATTTATCAACTAAAGAAAAAATGTTGGATTTTTATGAAAATTTGTACGTTTCATTTATGTTCTAAATATGAAATACCTTTTCCTGGGGTACTTCTGTGTAGGATAATGAACCGTATACTGTGATGTTGCCTCAGGCATTGTCCCTTCCAAGGTTTATTTAACAAGCATTTCTTG
>NW_007726753.1:17514-19771 GCF_000696425.1 Galeopterus variegatus
TATACTGTGATGTTGCCTCAGGCATTGTCCCTTCCAAGGTTTATTTAACAAGCATTTCTTGAGGACCTACTTTTATGAGTTTATGGCTCAGTGAATAAATATTTGCTTTCCTTTTCCCACTGCAATTGCCTCAGTAAAAGTGCTAATAACTGCTCCCCTTAATGACTGTGATAACTATTCAACCGAACTTCCTACTTCTAATCCAGTGGCACTTACATTGTTTTGCTGGCACATCCTTCAAAAGAATTTTAGAACCACTTTTTACCCCCCCCCCAAATTTCTAAACTGACATCTAAATATTTTCATCTCAAGATTGTGTAGTTATAAAGCATGTAATGTCTAACATCTTATAAAACTGACATTAAAAATTTGTTGTATCACTTCTAAAAATATTTATTAGAATCTAAGTTCTGGAATGATTGGATATGTTAAATTACAAATATTAACAGGTATATATATTTTTTTGAGATATAATTCACATACCATATGTTTTGTGCAGTTGACTGGTACGGGAATCTGAACCTGTGAACTTGTTCACATACAATGTGAATAACTCACTTAAAGTATCCAATTCCATGGCTTTAAGTATATTCACAGAATTGTGCAGCATTATCCGTAATATAAATATAGAATATTTTTGTCACCACTAAAGGAAACCCTGTACCTGTCTCTCCATCCCACATAACCCTCCCTTACCTCAGCCCTACAAAACCACTAATTTACTTCCTTTCTATATAGATGCATCCATTCTGAACATTTTATATAAATTGAATTATACAGTATATGGTCTTTTATAACTGGTTTCTTTCATGTAGTATAATGTTTTCAAAGCTCATCTATTACAACATGTATCAAATTTATATTTTTGAGATTGCCAAATAATATCCCATTGTATGGGTGACCACCTTTAATTTATCCATTCAGCAGTTGATGGACATTTGCATTGTTTCCACTTTGGGGCTATTTTAAATGGTGCCGCTATAAACATTCATGTACAAGTTATTTTTTGTGGATATACAAGGGTACTTCAAAAAGTTCATGAAAATATAGAATTAAAAGATAATATGAATCTTTCCATGAACCTTTTGGAGTACCCCACTTTGTTTCACTTAGGAATATCCCCAGAAATGAAATTGTAGGGCTATATGGCAATATAGCCATATATTTTGAGGAAACAAACCTGTTTTTGAGGAAACAAACCTGTTTGTGAGGAAACAAACCTGTTTTCTAAAGCAACTGCACCATTTATATTCCCACCTGCAAAGTATGAGGGTTCTAGTTTTTCTACATGCTCTCCAATATTTATCTGTCTTTTTGATTAGAGGCATTCCAACGGATGTGAAGCAGTAACTTGTGGTTTGGATATGTATTTACATAAAGACTAATGAGGTTGAGAACTTTTTTCATTTGCTTATTGCCCATTTGTATATCTTCTTTGGAGAAATGTCTATACAGACCTTTTGCCCATTTTTTAAAAAATTGGGCTACTTGTCATTTTATTGCTGAGTTACGAGTCATTTGTATATTCTGGATACAAATCCCTTATCAAATATATGATTTTCCAATATTTTCTCTTATTCCATTTTTTTTTACACTATCATGATGGTATAGTGTGCAACACAAATTTTTAAATTTTTGACTTAGTTTGATATATCTGTTTGTTTGTTGCTAATGCTTTTTGTGTAGTATATCAAAAACTATTGACAAACACAGGGTCATAAATACTTACTTTATGTTGTCTTCTAAAGTTTCAAAATTTTAGCTCTTACATTTCAATCTATGATCGAAGTTAATTTTTGTGTATGTGTGAGATAGAGGTCCCCTTCACTCTTTTGCATGTGCATATCCAGTTGTCCCAGCACCACTGGTTGAAAAGATTTTATTTCCCATTGGATTATCTTATAACCCAATGTCAAAAGTTAACTAACCAAAATATAAGGTTTTTTTTTTTCGAGACTTCCAATTCTATTCCATTTAGTTAAATGTCTAGTCTTGTGTCAGTACCTTAATTAGTATCTTAATTAGTATAGCTTTGTAGTAAGTTTTGAAATTAGGAAGAGTGCATCTTCCAACTCTGTTCTTTTTTTTTCAATATGGTTTGGCTATTCTGGGTCCTTTGGATTTCCATATAAATTTTAGGATTAGTTTGTTGATTTCTGCAAAAATCCACCTGGGATTTTTATAGAGAATGTATTAAATCTGTAAATAAATTTGTGGAATATTGCTATCTTAAGAATATTAAGTCTTACCATACATG
>NW_007726753.1:20194-22121 GCF_000696425.1 Galeopterus variegatus
AATCTGTAAATAAATTTGTGGAATATTGCTATCTTAAGAATATTAAGTCTTACCATACATGGACTTAGAATGTCTTTCCATTTATTTAGACCTTTAATTTCTTTTTAATAATGTATTTTAGTGTTAAGTATAGAAGTTTTGCACTTCTTTTAAATTTTTCCTATGTGTTTTATTTTTTGATGTTATAAAGATTAATAATTAAAGATTATAATTAAAATTAATTCCTTAATTTCATTTTGATTGTTCATTGCTAGTGTGTAGAAATACAATTGATTTTTGTTTACTGATCTTGTATACTGAAACCTTGCTGATTATTGGTTCATTAGTTCAAATAATTTTTTAGTGGATTCCTTAGACTTTTCTATACACAAGTTCAAGTCATCTATGAGTAGGGATAGTTTTATTTCTTTCTTTTAATTTCAGATGGACTTTAGTGTTTTTGCTTGCCTAATTGCTATGGCTAGAACCTCCACACAATGTTGAATACAAATGGCTAGAGTAGATGTTACTGCCTTGTTCCTAAACTTTAGGGAAAAAGTTTCAATCTTTCCTCATTAAATGTGATATTAAGGGTGGATTTTTCTTACAAGTGCTTTATGAGATTGAGGAATTTCCTTTCTATTTCTAGTTTTCTGAGAATTTTTATGATAAAAGGATTTTGGATTTTGTTAAATGCCTTTTCTGTGTCTGTTGATATAATCATGTGGTTCTTGTTCTCTATTGTATACATATTGTGTATTGCATTGATTGCTTTTCAAATATTAAACAACTTTGAATTCCTGGGATCATATTTTTCAACATCACCAATGGCTACTCACTGCCTAAAGTTTAAATTAACATGACATTCCATGCTTATCATAAGCTGACCCCTGCCCAGCTGACAATTAACTTCTCTCTTTTGGTCCCTCTTTCTATATGTTTTCCTAGACCAGTCACAGGACTATTAATTGTTTCTAGAACATATAGCCAATGTCAGTCTCCTTTTCTTTATGTGTGCTGTTCCCTCTATCTAGAACATCCTTCTCAAACTCCACTCTAATTTTTTTTCAGTATACTCTATAGTGCTCCCATATTCTCCGCTCTCTGTGAAGAATCCCTCAATCACTTTTTACATTTTTATCTTCTCAAGGCAGGTCGTATGCATCTCTAATTTAGTTCTTGTTTTATGTCCTATAGTGTAACTTGCTATTATATAACTGTTTCCCCTTCCAAATTATAAACTTCCCATGGTGTTAGATTATGTCCTTTTTTCCATTTCTAACGCCAGCCCTTAACATAGAATCTGGTGCATAGAAAGTTTTAAAATCTGTCAGCAAATTGATTTGCTTAATTAGTTTTATCAAGAGTAGTCATCATGGTCTTGGTGGGTTCCACTATCTCCTAAACTCAGGTCACCCCCTTAAATTTTGGAGGGGCATAAAACATCTTCTAAGAAAGAGAAATGCTATCCCCCTTCAGAAAAGAACTGGGGACAACTTTTTCATAAAAACAAAACAATGTAACAGAAGATTTGGAGTATTTAAAAAATACTTCTCAACATTTTAATAAAATGGAATAATTAGACATTTTCCACATGCATACACATTTCTAGATCAGTGATATCATAATATATACACAATATGAGTCTGCTTTTCAACTAATATTATATCATAACATTTTATATTGTTTTTTAAATATCTTTTATATCTGTAAAATATCCCATTGAACATGCCACCTAATTTAATTAACCATCCCCCTGTCCTCAGACATTTACTCCCTCCATATTTTGGGGGTTTATAAAGAGCAATATGGTGAACATCTGTGTGCATGTAACTTCTTGCTTTTATTTGGATTATTACCTTAGGTTAGACTGATTTCTCAAATTAGTAGAAGTAACCAGGCTCAAAGAGTATAGCTTGTTTCCTTCTTAATTAAATGACTTTTTTTT
>NW_007726753.1:22991-23972 GCF_000696425.1 Galeopterus variegatus
AATGGGAATCCTGCAAACTTCAGGGAGAGAGAAAGAGAGAGACAGAGAGGGATTAACTGGGCTTAGAGATCTAACGAGGAAGATTTTTCATTTTTATCAGTAGGTCTCTGTATTAGGCAGCCTTCTTTGAGTGAAAGACACAGAAAATTCAATTTAAATTTGTTTAAGAAAAGGAAAAATTTCTGACTTAGCATTGGCAAGTTTTAGGTAGGGTTTTCTCTAATATGGCTAGATTGAGAGACTCAAACGAGGTTACCAGGGTTCTGTCTCCCTCTGCGTTTCTTGGCTTGTCTCCATTAACTGCTTTTTAAGGCAGCCTCTGTCTTCCCCCCAACCATGAATGCAAAACGATAACAAGTGTTTCTATCACAATGGCCAACCTGCTGCCTTTATTCTAAAAGTTAGAAGTTCTCAGAATGTAAACAATTAACATGGCTTGGAACCTTCTCATCCTAAAGCAATCCCTGTGACTAGGGTGATGGTGGGAATTACAAAGAGTAAGTGGGACAGACTGATCTCAGTGCTCCTTTAAAATTAGAGTCTGATGGTGCATGAGTGCGGTATGGAATGAGGGTATGCAGGACATGAGTATTTCTTTTAAGTTATTACAGATAATTCTCAGAGTAACCCAATAAAATGATTTACTATTTTTATTTTACATATAAGATAACCATGTCACAGAGTAGGCAAAACACTCAATTGAGACCCTGGTCCCATTGATTTTATGGCTTTTCTTTTTCCCACTGTATCATCCACTCTTGAGGGGGAAACCCTGAACATGGGTTAATCTTAGTACAAGGCACTGATATTGAAGAGGATAGAAGACAGTCAGGATTGTCATTTGATTCCTCTTGTCACCCTCTCCTCCTCTTACTCCTACATCTGGGTCACTCTGGTTCTTGCCAAATCTGCTTTCTACGTCAAGTTTGTCTTTAATTTTCCTGATGCTATTTTTACTTTTTTGTATAAACATATACTGTA
>NW_007726753.1:25353-51713 GCF_000696425.1 Galeopterus variegatus
ACTGGAGTGTATAGATCTAAATGTCATTAAGTATGACATAACAGACATTTATTTATTTGCTATCCTTACAGATCCTAATAATGTACCTTCTTCCTTTGAGCTGTATGCTTTCTAAACTGCACCTGTCATTAAGACAACTCGCACTAAGATCCGAAGTTTGCTGTATCAATGAAAGGTGCCTATAAGCATCTGTAGGATAAAGGAAGACTGTAGGAATCTCAAACAACAAAACAGCTGCTAATGTCAGAAGATATAAAGCTACAGTGTATCAAGGAGGGTTCTCTTATCCTAAAAGCTGTACCGTACTTAGGGTACAAAATCTCACCACCGAAAAAAAATTGAGGTCACTGGAAATTATATAGGGGTAAGTAGAAAAGGAAAGCATTGCTCCTCAGTGGCTGAAATAATTGAAAACAATTTATGGGGGTAAACATACATTTTAATCTTTCCTCTTTACATTTGGTGATTGATTAGGTACACACCAGCATGTGCATGAATACACACACACACACACACACACACACACACATACTGCATCTTTCCTCTTTACATTTGGTGATTGATTAGGTACACACCAGCATGTGCATGAATACACACACACACACACACACACATACTGTTTAAATTTAATTTACAATAAACTATTTTGCAGTATATATCTGGATTACGATCCTTCCCAAACTCCATATAACTAGGAGGTATATTCATGGATTTTCAGAGATTGTCTTAAATAATATTATTAGTGTCACCAGTATCGCTTGAGATGCTGTAGAACATAGCCTAAGGTATACAATTAACTTTGCACTAAGATTTGACATCAGACAAGCATTGCCTGTGAATATTATCTCTCAATTTGTGAATCACCAGAGCATGGTGACAATTTGGCTTGACTACAACTATGCCTGAATGAGGTACTTTTCCTTTTGAGAAATAAGAAATCTACTAGCATGAGGAATCTTTTTTTCTTTTTAGTTTATTTTTAGTCCTTTATTAATTTTCCCTTTGGTAGAAGTAATTCCAGAGTTTCCCTCTTCTTTTTTTCTTTAGAGGGTGAAGGGTAACTTTTCAGGCAGTTTTCTTAGTCATTCCAGGCAGCCAGCCAATGAAATATAGACTAAACAAAACAGAGGATATTAATTTTACCTCACTATACATGCACACAGCTAGTGATGCATACGGTCTTCAGTCCAGTACTGACATTAAAAGGGTTGTGCAATTGTCTAGATTCCAACGTCACTAATAGTTTTCTGAGGGAGTTGGAAGGAGATAAGAGAACAGACCTTGGGGAACAATTTTAAAATGGCTAAATAGTGATGGGAGAGCCAAACTCATACCTACATCAGTATGGTGCAGAGAATTAGTCTCTATCTTTAGTGCTGAATTTGAGCAGAGAAACTTCAAGTATGAACTTAAAAGGAAAAAATTTATATGTCACAGATATATTTAGTGTTTCCTGACAATAGAAGAGTCTAGGTAAAAAGAGGTTTAAAAAAATAGAAGTTTTTATTGAAGTATACCATATGTACAGAAAAAATTATAAATTATAAGTCTACAGATTGATAAAAGTTTACAATGTGAATGAATATACCCATAAAAACTACTCTGAAATCAAGAAATAGATATCACCTAAATCCTGGAAGACATGCCCATGACCGTATCTAGTCACTACCCTCTCTCAGGGTAACTCATACCCTGACCTCTAATATCATTAGATTAGATTAGTTTTGTTCATGAGCATTACATAAGTGAACAATGCAGTGTATGTTTTTCTGTGATTGACTTTTTATTAATTATACATTTTATTTGTTACCAAAGTGTTGCTGCAGTTCATTCATTCTCACAGCTGAATAGTATTGTCAATGTGTGAATACACCCCAATTTATCTCTTCTACTATTGAGGGCATTTGGATAGAAAATATTCTACATTTCATATATCACTGACTTTGATTTACTAATGTTTTGTTTGGGACTTTTATATCCATAGTTCTGAGAGAGATTGGTCTGTAATTTCTGTTTTTTATTATGTTTTGGCATAAAGATTATTCTGGCTTTATAAAAATTGCTAGGAAGTGTTTCTTCTGTTTCCATTCTCTGAAATTTTTTGTGCAAAATTATTATTATTACTTCCTTAGACTTTTTGAAGAATTAATTAGTAAAGTCATTTTGGTCTTAATATCTTTTTTGAAGCTATTCAGTGACAAAATCAATAATTTTAGTATTGATTTAGTATTCAAAAAGTTGTGTTTTACAAGGGATTTGTAAATTTAATCCAAATTATCAAACTCATTGACATAAAATTGTTAATAGTAGCCCTTTATTATAAATAGTGATGTCGTTTTTTTTCATTCTTGATGTTAACATTTTGTGTAGGGCTACTTTTTATCTTTATTAGCTAGGAGGCTTCTTCAATATAAATTTTATAATCTTTTTGGTCAAAGGCTTTGCTAATTTTCTCTATTGTACATTCATTTTCAACTTATTAATTTCCAAATCTCATCTCAATTATTTCTTTTATTTATTTTGGGTCACTTTTCATTTCTTTTAGGACCTTGTTTTTTAAAAAAACTGTAGACAAATTAAATTTAGCAGAGTTTGAGCAAAGAAACTTTTATTTATTTGTTTGTTTATTTTTAATTGGAGCATAGCTGATTGTACATATCTGTGAGATACAGCGTTGAATATCAATACCTGTGTGCAACATATGATGTTCAAATCAGGATAATTAAGATATTCAACATTATGAAACGGGCCTTTACCAATTCCTCCCTTACTTTCCTCCCTCTCCTCTTTTTCCACCTTTGCTAACCTCAGTTTTGTTTTCTTCTTTTGAGAGTTCAATGCAGTATTGTAATTGTTGTATCCTTTTTTTATTTATTTGCTTATTATTATTATTGTTATATAGCTCTCACAAGCGAGGGCATGCAGTTTTTCTTTCTGTGTCTGGCTTATTTTATTTAACATAGTTTTCTCTAAATTCATCCATGTTGCTGCAATGGGCAGTATTTCATTCTTTTTAATGGCAGAGTAGTAGTCCCTTGTGTAAATGTACCACATTTTCATTATCCTTTCATGTGATGATGGACATTTAGGTTGGTTCCAATTCTCGGCTTTTGTTAATAGAGCTGCAATAAACATGGGAGTGCAAGTATCCCTTTGACATTGTCATTTTCATTCCTTTGAGTATATACCCAGAAGTGGGATTGCTGGGTCACTTGGCAGTTCTGTCTGTAGTGGTTTGAGGAAACTCCATACTGTTTTCCATAATGACTGCACCAAATCATAGTCCCATCAGCAGTGTAGGAGTGTTCCCCTTTCTCTGCATTCTCACCAACATGTGTTACTGTCTGTCTTTTTGATAATAGGCAGTCTAACTGGGGTGAGATGATATCTCAGTGTGGTTTTGATTTGCATTTCCTTGATGCTGAGTGATGTTGAGCATTTTTTTTCACATGTCTGCTGGCCATATACATATCTTCCTTGGAGAAATGCCTTTTCAACACCTTTGCCCATTTTTTAAATTGGGTGATTTGCTTTTCTGCTGTTAATTTCTTTGAGTTCCTTGTATATTCTGGATATTAATCCTTTGTCAGATGCATTGTTAGTAAATATTTTCTCCCACTCTGTAGGTTGTCTTTTCACTTTGTTAATTGTTTCTTTTGCTGTACAAAAGCTTTTTAGTTTGATATAATCCCATTTATTTGTTTTTCGATTTGTTGCCTGTGCTTTTGGGGTTGTATTCATAAAGTCTTTGTCCAGTCATACTTCCAGAAGTGTTTTCCCTATGTTTTCTTCTGGGAATTTTATAGTTTCAGGATGAATAGTTACATCTTTAATCCATTTTAAGTTGATTTTGGCATATAACATGAGGTACAGGTCTAGTTTCATTCTTCTACATGAGGATGTCCAGTTTTAGCAGCACCATTTATTAAACAGGCAGTATTTTCCCCAGTGTATGTTCTTAGTGTCTTTGTTGAAGATCAGTTGTCTGTAGGTATATGGGTTGATTTCAGATTTCTCTATTCTGTTTCATTGACCTGACTGTCTGTTTTTATGCCAGTACCATGCAGTTTGGGTTACTATAGCTTCATAGTATAATTTGAAGTCAGGTAGTGTAATGATTCTGGCTTTATTTTTCTGCTCAGGTTTGCTTTGGCTATTTGGGGTCTTTTGTTGCTCCATATGAATGCCAGGATTGTCCTTTCTATTTCTGTGAAGAACGTCATTGGTATTTTGATGGGGATTATGTTAAATCTGTACATCATTTTGGGTAGTATGAACACTTTTACTATGTTCATTCTTCCAATCCAAGAGCATGGGATGTATTTCCATCATTTTGAGTCCTCTTTAATTTCTCTCAACAGTGATTTGTAGTTCTCATTGTAGAGATCTTTCACCTCCTTAGTTAAATTTATTCCTAGGCATATTATTTATTATTATTATTATTATTAATTATTATTATTATGGTTACTATTGTAAATAGGCTAACTTTGTTGATTTCTTTTTCTGCTAGTTCATTGTTGGATTACAAAAATGCTATTGATTGTTGTGCATTGATTTTGTATACCACAACTTTATTGAAATCTTTTATCAACTCTAAGAGGTTTTTGTAGAACCTTTAGGTTTTTCTATTTATAAGATCATGTCATTTGCCTTATTTGGATATGTCTGATCAGTTTCAGTCTGTGATTGGCTGAAAGCTCAGCTGCTATGATTGGTTGAAACTCAGTTACTTGTTATAAGAATATATTCTCAAATTAGGTTGCAGTTTCCCACATATAGAGGCAGCTTTAGATCAAATTTAATTTAATTAACATTTTCTTGAGATAGAAGCATACTGATCATTGGAGTTTAATATTTATTCTTCTATCATAAATTTATTCTATGGTTTACATTTTCCTGTGTACATTGCTTTAAAAGCATATCATATCAGTTAACGTATTTTAAAATTTGCATTGTTAATTCTTGTTTGACCCATGGATTAGTTAGAAGAGCATTTTTCCAGGTAGTTGGAAATGTTTTTTGGCTTGTTTTAATTTATTTCTAGCTTAATTTCGTTGTGGTCAAAGAATACACTCTGAATTAGTTTACTACATTGATACCTGCTGAGGTTTTCTTTATGACTCAACACATGGTCAATATTGGTAAAAGTTCTATGTGCACTACAAAACTATGTGAATTCAGACCTGTTGGCAGCAGTGTTGGCTAAATATGTTAATCATGTCAAATTAGTTCATTGTGTTCTTCAGTGTGTGAGTATATACATGAGATTTTTTGTGTATATGTGTATGCATACTGAGTGGTGCTTAAGCCGGTGTGATTTTGCAATATCTGAAGATATTTTTATTTGTCATAACTGCACGATGGGAAGTGCAACTAGCATTTAGTTAATAGAGGCCAGAGATCATGCTAAATATCCTAAAATGCACAAGACACAACAAATATATCTTGTGGAAGCAGCTAGAGTGGTGTATTAAAGTCTCTATGACTGGATTTTGTCTATTTCTCCTTTTTGCCTTTAATTTTAAGGTGTTATCTTTTGATGTGTTCCTGTATTCTATTTGCTAATACTTTATTGAGGATTTTTGCATCTATGTTCATCAAAGATATTGGTCTATAGTTTTCTTTTTTTGTTGTATCTTTGTCTAAGTTTTGGTATCAGGGTGATGCCAGCCTCATAGAATGACTTTGATAATGGCCTCTGTTTCAATTATTTGGAATATTTTAAAGAGAATTGGTATTAACTCCTCTGTAAAGGTTTGACAGAATTCAGTAGTAAAGTTATCGGGTCCTGGGCTTTTGTTTGTTGGGAGAATGCTGATTGCTGGTTCAGTTTCATTGCTTGTTATTAGTATGTTTAGGTTTTCTATTTTTTATTTTTTTTTTGGTTCAGTCTTGTTAGTTTGTCTGTGTCCAGAAATTTATCCATTTCCTTCAGGTTTTCAAATTTGTTGGTGAATAGTTGTTTATAATAATTCTAATAATTCTTTGTACTTCTGTGGTATCAGTTATAATGTCTCCTTTTTCATTTCTAATTTTTGTTGTCTGGGTCTTCTCTCTCTTTTTTTTAGTTAGCCTAGTTAATGGTTTGTCTATTTTGTTTATCTTTTTAAAAAAACAACTTTTGGTTTCATAGATCTTTTGTTTCATTTTGGGGGGGTCTATATTTCATTTAGTTCTGCTATGATCTTAATTATTTCTTTCCCTCTAATAATTTGGGGATTGGATTGTCCTGCTTTTCTAGTTTTTTATAGTATTAGGCTATTAATTTGAAATCTTTATATTTTTGATACAAGCATTTATTGCAATAAACTTCCCTCTTAGTACTGCTTTTGCAGTATCCCACAGGTTTTGGTATGATGTCTCTTTATTTTCATTAGTCTAGAGAAATTTTTTGATTTACAGTTTAAAATCTTCTTGGACTCATATATCGTTCAGGAGCATTCTGTTTAATTTCCATGTGTTTGTATGGTTTCCAAAATTTCACTTGTTATTGATTTCTAGTTTTAATCCATTGTGGTCTGAGATTATACTTGAAATGATTTCAATATTTTTAAATTTGTTGAGACTTGATTTGTGACCCAACATGTGGTCTATCCTGGAGAATATTCCAGGCACTGATAAGAAGAATGTATATTTTGTAGTTGTTGGATGAAATGTTCTGTAGATATCTGCCAAGTCCAATTGGTCTAAAGTATGGTTTAAATCCTGTGTTTCTCTGTTGATTTGTTGCCTAGACGATCTGTCCAATGTTGAGAGAGGGGTGCCCAGGTCCCCAACTATTATTCAATTTGGGTCTATCTTCTTTTTTAGGTCTAATAGTGTTTGCTTTATACATCTAGGTGTTCTGATGTTGGACACATACATATTTATATTTGTTATGTCTTCTTTCTGGATAGATCCCTTTAACATTATATAGTGGCCTTCTTTGTTTCTTTTCATAGTGTTTGGTTTATTTTATTTTGTTTTATTTATTTTTTTATTACACATCCATGTGTGGTGCAACATTGATTTTTTAATAATTGTGTAGAATGTGTGGTGGCTGGATCAGGATAGTTGGCTTATTCATCATTACAATACACAATCATTCTTTGTGTCCGTTGACCAGTTCCTCATTAGCATACCTCTCCCCCTCCCCTTTTCCAGTTCTAGTTTTCTAAAAGTTCAGCATATTACTGTGATTGTTATTTCTTTCTTTCTTTCTCTCTGTCTCTCTTTATTTATGGATTCAGCTCCCAGCTATAGGTGAGAACATGTGGTATTTCTCTTTTTGTACCTGGGTCGTTTCACTTAGGATAATTTTCTCCAGGCTCATCCATGTAGATGCAAATGGTAGAATGTCATTCTTTTATATGGCTCAGTAGTATTCCATTGTGTATATATACCACCATTTCCTTATCCAGTCATCCATCGATGGACATTTAGGTTGGTTCTATCACCAAGCTATTGTAAATAGAGCTGCAATAAACACCTGTATGCAGGTATCCCTTTGACCTGATGTTTTCCAATCCTCTGGATATATCCGCAGGAGCGGGATTTGTGAATCATATGGAAGTTCTATCTGTAGTTTCTTAAGGAACCTCCATACTCTTCTCCATAATGGCTGTACAAATTTATGGTCCCACCAACAGTGGAGGAGGGTTCCTCTCTCTCCAGATCCTCACAAGCATTTATTATTCTGTCTTTTTAATAATAGCCAGTCTGATTGGAGTGAGATGATATCTCAAAGTGGTTTTGATTTGCATTTCCCTCATGATTAGTGATGTTGAGCATTTTTTCATATATCCGTTGGCCATTTGTATGTCTTACTTTGAGAAATGTCTATTCAACTCACTTGCCCATTTTTTAATTGGATTATTTCATTTTTTGCTGTAAAGTTGTCTGAGCTCTTTGTATATTCTGGATATTAATTCCTTGTCAGATGCATATTTTGCAAACATTTTCTCCCATTCTGTAGGATGTCTTTTCACTCTATTGATTGTTTCCTTTGCTGTGCAGAAGCTTCTTAGTTTGATATAATATCATTTGTTTATTTTTTTCTTTTGTTACCTGTGCTTTTAAGGTGTCATTCATAAAGTCATTGCCTAGTCCTAAATCCTGGAGCATTTCCCATACATTTTCTTCCAGGAGTTTTAAAGTTTCAGGCCTTATATTTAGGTCTCTAATCCATTTTGAGTTGATTTTGGTCAATCAGACAATCTGTGTCTTTTGTGTGGGGAATTTAATCCATTTACAATTAGGGTTGTTACTAAAAGGTATTGTCTAATTCTGGCACTTTATCAATTATCATTTGGATGTTTTAAATATCTTTTATTTTTAAGGATGGTTCAACATACACAAGCCAATAATTGTATGCACCACATCAACAAAATCAAGGGTTAAAACCATATGATTATCTCAATTGATGCAGAAAAAAGCATTTGACAAAATTCAACATCCCTACATGATAAAGACTCAGCAAATTAGGTATATAAAGAAAGTATCTCAACAAAATAAAAGCCATATATGTCAAACCCACTGCCAATATCATCCTGAATGGATCAAGACAAAGATGCCCACTCTCACCACTCCTACTTAACATAATATTGGAAGCACTAGCCAGAGCAATCAGACAACAGAAAAAAAAAGCACATTCAGATTGGAAATCAAGAAGTCAAATTGTCCCTGTTTGTAGATGACTTGATCCTATGTATAGAAAAGCCTGAAGATAGATGCAACAAAAATAAACCTCTTAGAGTTGATAAACAAATTCAGAAAAGTTGCAGGATACAAAAATCAGTAGCATTTTTATGCTTCAATAACATACTAGCAGAAAAAGCAATCAAGAAGGCAAGCCCATTTAAAATAGTTGCACACACACACACAAACAACCTAGGAATAAACTTAATAAAGGAGGTGAAAGATTTCTACAATGAGAACTACAAATCACTGTTGAAAGACATTAAAGAGAACAGAAAAAAGATGAAATTGACTTTCCATGCTCTTGGATTGGAAGACCTAACATTGTGAAAATGTCCATTCTACACAAAGTGATCTACAGGTTCAATGAAATCCCCATCAAATACCAATGACATTCTTCACAGAAATAGATAAAACTATCCTACTATCTTATGAAACAACAAAGGCCCTGAACACCCAAAGCAAACCTGAGCAAAAAAAGCTATAGTAACCAAAACATCATGGTACTGACATAAAAGCAGATCCTCCAACCAATGGAGAATAGAGAACCCAGAAATCAGCCCACATACTTAGAGCCAACTGATCTTTGATGAAGCCACCAAGAACATACACTGGGGAAAAAACAGCCTGTTTAATAAATGGTGCTGCAAAAAATGGACATTCATGTGCAGAAGAATGAAACTAGACTCAAACCTCTTGCTGTACGTCAATATCTAATTAAAGTGGATTAAAGACATAATTGTACATCCTGAAATTACAAAACTCCTAAAAGAAAACATAGGGGGAACACTTCTGGAAGTAGGACTGAACAAAGACATTATGAATATGATTCCCAAAGCACAGGAAATGAAAGGAAAAATAAATAAATGGGATCATATAAAACTAAAAAGATTCTGGACAGCAAAAGAAACAATTGCCAGAGAAAAGACAACCTGCAGACTGGGAAAAAATTATTTACAAACTATACATCCAAGAAAGAATTCATATCCAGAATATAGAAGGAACTTAAAGTGAAAAAACAAATAATCCAATCTAAAAATGGGCAAATTAGTGGAATAGGCATTTCTCAAAGGAAGATATAGAAATGGCCAACAGATGCATGAAAAAAATGCTCAATATCACTCAGCATCAGGGAACAGCAAATCAAAACCACATGAGATATCATCTCAACCCAATTAGATGGGCTATTATCAAAAAGACAGCAAATAACAAATGCTGGCAAGAATGTGGAGAAAGAGAAACCCTCCTACACTGCTGGTGGGACTGTAAACTAGTACAACCACTTTGGAAAATAGTATGCAGGTTCCTCAAACAACTATAGATAGAACTTCCATATGATCCAGCAATTCCACTGCTGTGTATGTACCCAATAGAATAGAAACCATCAAGTCAAAGGGATCCCTACACCTTCGTGTTTATCAGAGCTCTATTTACAATGGCCAAGAGTTGGAATCAACCTATATGTCCATCATTGTATGACTGGATAAGGAAAATGTGTATATATGCATGATGGAATACTACTCTGCCATAAAAAAGAATGAAATACTGATGTGGATGAACTTAGAGAAAATTATGTCAAGTGAAATAAGCCAGCACAGAAAGAGAAATACTGCATGTCATCACTCATGAGTGGGAGCCAGAAAATAAACAAGAAAATGTATAATATTTTCTATTATTTTAAAAATATTTCACTGAATACCAAAAATTGTAGCATCTTTAGATTTTTTTTTTTTTTTACCAGACTGGTCTTTCTTCTGCTAGATAGGTAGACAGTGAGTGTATATTTGTGTGGCATAGGGTGGCATCCAGTTAAAAACTAAGCTGGGTAGAGGCTAGTTGCAGTTATAATGATGAGCAGTCTACTTCTGATTAAAGCATGGCCCTATAGTTCTTTCTAATTGAGAGCTTGTGAGATCTTTTATATTTTGTTATGATTTTACTAGCTTTCTAAGTAAAAATTGGTTTTAAAAATATACTCTACTTGATGGTATTTAAACATTTTTTAAAAAAGAAAAATGCAACTCCTGGAAAAAATAGTAAATATTTTGAGAAGATTTATAATAATATATTCAGCTGTTACTGATGTGGTTTTAGATGCCTACATATTTTAGCTTTTATTTATGCCAGATACTTGTGAATATTAACATCACAAAGGAGTATCTTATTGCTGTGTATGGTACTTTCACAATGACATCATAAATAAGACTGGTGCTGTTCCCCAAAATTCCTTTGACTAGCATATTATATATAATTCAATAATTTTTTAGGTTTTATAACATTTTATTATGTATATGTGGCTTCTAGAAAGTTAGCCATTTGTATGGCATTTATTGCTTTCTGTGCCAAGCACTATGCCAGTTTCTCAGTATTGAAGGATAAAAACTTAAAATGTGTCTTCACTCAAAAAGTTCACATTTATTGGAGAGCACAAACTTAGTCACATAATTGTAGGTACAAATATTTTCCAAAAGAATGAATAATTGACTGAGTTATAATGGTAGGTACATGGTGCTATGAGAACATTTCAGAGAAACATTTTAGCCAGATAAGAAGCGATACCATGAAAAGTCTTTGGAGTACACCTGAGATGGTATTTGAAGTATGCTTGGGAATTGGCCAGGTTGGATGAGGACAGGATATAGGTTTCCAGTATAAGGAAACAGGTACAATGTTTCCAGTCAGAGAATGGCACTTGGGAAAGCACACATGTGAAAGAATGCTTTGGGGATACATAAGAGGTTGAAACATGGTTATTGGGGAGAAGTAAAGTGGTAGAAAGCCCAAATACTCCTCTAAGGAGTTGTGATTTGGCCTTCAAGATACTAAAGAACCACAAAAATATTTTAAGCAGAAAGTGCCGTGAAATTATACATGTTACAGAAAGATCAGTCTATCAGTAACAAATAACACAGGGGAGGAGATGAGATTAAAAAATGGAAAAGGTTAAAGCCTAAACTATGGTGGTAGTAAGGTTTGAGCGATAAGGACAAACTGAAAACACTAAAATGGAGTCTTATATTACTACTGCCGTTAATAAACATAAATTAAGTACTGTCACTGTCAAGCAAGATTTTATCATTGTTGTTCTAACTTCCATCCAGAAATTCTACAAAGCACATATATAAGTATTGAAAAAATTGAAAATATTGTCTCATTGTTTAATAAATTAGAAAAATTTATTTGCTAAGACCATCTTTTTCTTATTTATTAGTTTAAAATCAAATCACAGTACACTTTAATGTCTAGACTTTAATAACACTATAGACATTATAACTTGTCTAGAATTTAAATAGAAAGACCTTTCTAGCTTCTAGTTTCTGGAAAGGTCTCTGTATCTAAAGTCTAGTCAAGTTATAATATAGCAAATGTGTTGTGGATGTTTCTAATCATCAATGCAACTTTTGCACTATTTTACAATGAACTGGTAACCAATGTGTGATTTTACTCTCTATTGCAACATACTTTGTAAATCGTAATTGGGAATGATGCACTAAGTGAGTCAGGTGTAGTAACTGCTGAAACAGAGGTCTGGAGGACCATCTGATCGTAATTGGGAAT
This sequence comes from Galeopterus variegatus, assembly GCF_000696425.1. Taxonomy (NCBI): domain Eukaryota; kingdom Metazoa; phylum Chordata; class Mammalia; order Dermoptera; family Cynocephalidae; genus Galeopterus; species Galeopterus variegatus. The sequence continues at coordinate 37,588 of NW_007726753.1, forward strand.
GATGCACTAAGTGAGTCAGGTGTAGTAACTGCTGAAACAGAGGTCTGGGGGACCATCTGATGAACACAGAGAACTATGTCATTCACTATACAGGCAGGACACACAAGTTGGAGAGTACAGGGAGACTGAAGAGAGCTGGTATAAATTTAAGAAGAAATAAAATAAGATTAATGTGAAAATATCTTAGCTAGTGCTATGCTCTAATTTGGCTTAAAATACTTACCATATTTTTGTTCAGACTTTGCATGAATTAAATAGATCTGTTTCATAAATATCTGTGGCTTAGCTTCCTCCTGGGAAGGTTTTCTTATGAGATTAAATTAATAGTCACCTAGGGAAGAAGCAAAGTAAAGAGCAGAAGATTTCACAGACAGAATTTCTGGCTAAAATTCCAGTTTGACCGCTAGAAGCTGTGTGACCCTGGGCAAGTTACTTAGCCTTCTATACTCAGTGTCCTCATCTGTCAAATAGGGATAATAATAGTACATGGTTCATAGGGTTGTTGTACAATTAAACAAGTTAATATTTATAGGGTGCTTAGAATAGTGCCTGGTATATAGTAAGTACTATATAAATGTTTAGTAAATAAATACAATTAAAAATAGAGGGGGGGAAAAAAGAAATAATTTGGTCTTAATGAAAGCTCGTTTCTTTCCTCTCCTTTCCAAATGCTTAAAAACAACACTTTAAAAAATATCCTTTGGATGAAATATAGTATATGAATTAGGTCCGATAAGGATAATTGATACAGAACACTTCTTTTAAAAACAGTTTTCTACCTTTTTCCTTTAAAATATCTTCCAGGTGTATGAAACATATAAATGTTTATTTCTGTAAGAGTATGAATAGGTATGCATATAAATGTTTGTCTACATAAATAAATGTATACCCAAGGATGTCTGATTCTATCCTTTGTTATTGTAGCAGCCCTGTTTCTGATAGGATGGCCAGTCAATACGTTCTGGTCTGAGACTTTTTTTTCCCTATTCACTGACAGATCAGAAATGGAGCCAAGAGCGGGGGGGAGGGAAGCAATAGTATTCTAATCCAGTTCTAATTCATCTTGCTTTCAAAAAAGGAATAGTGTTTACGTTAGAGTATTTGGCAACTGAGAAGTAGGTTTTTTTGAAGACCTGCTTTTAAGGCCAAATTTGCTCAGGGTGGGGCCCTGCTCTTGGCTTAGAAGCTGCATTCTCTATTGGTCCTTTAGCTGGAGGACACAAATGGCCAATTATGCTGTGACCAGTTGCTGGACTGTTAACAGAGTGCAAAAAGGGGAACCTAATCAGAGAAGGTTCTCAGCAAACAGCCTTTAAAGGGCTAGAGGACTGTGGATGCCAAAGGGTCCCCATCCCATGAGGACCATTTTATCAGAATGCAAATCTTTCTTAACTTTTACATTGGAGGCACTGTGGTGACTAATTTGGCAATAGCTGGACTGATCTTGTGTAATGAAAATGAGCCATTCTGGAAAGAAAAAATAAAATATCACAGCATTTTTATTGACTATTTAAGCACTCAAATACTGGTAGTTAGTTAATGATATGACTCCAGACCTTCTCCAAAGAGATAGTCTAGGGTTTTCTTTGTCCTCAGTTTCTGGCTGATGTGATTTGACAGCTGACAGTAACCTTTTTACTTCAGTACTTTTCATGACAGCTGAGGAAGGTGGAGAGACACTGTATGGGGAGAACCTGAAAGAGAAGTGTGCAATGTTCTCTATTTCCTTCATCTGAAGAAACTGCTCCCCATTTAAAATGTTCTGAAATCGAGGTGTCCAGCACAATCTCCATTACATTGAATGGTGTGTGTGTGTGTGTGTGTGTGTGTGTGTGATATCTGTGAAAAATAATTCATTTTTACTTTTCTTTCTCCAATTTTCCTCCTCCAGTTCTGGCAGTTCATGCCTAAATTTCGTGAAACTGCCCAAATCAAAGGGGAGGTGATTACAAATGATCACCCATCTGCTGGGTATAAAAGGGTTTCACAGCAGGTCTGTGCTTACCTTATTACCATTGATTTTTATTTCTCTTTCCCTCAATTCCTTCCTTGTGAAATGAGAGCTTTGCATTCTCATTTCCTTTCTCAAGAACACACTGCAATAATGATAATGTTTTGTGTTGTTATGAAGTCTTCTGGTTGAGTTTTCACTTGTTTGGAAGAAATGCTCAGACACTCAATATCTACTCCAACTATTTTCTTGCTCGTCTATTTTCAGACTTATCAAATCTTTCCAAAGTTCTAGAGCTCCTAATTTTTAATGAGCACTGATAATTTTTCTCCACCCATCTTAGCAAAAAAAAAAATTGCGGGGGAACCACTAGAGCAATGGCTAACTTTATTATTCCACAAGAATCTATTAAGCACTTAGTAGATACTAAGAACACTATCTCTTAATTCTATGGCTAAGGTAAACTGTTCCTCCACTTGTATATTGGAGAAATATCTTGGTAATTAACCATATTACTACTTTAGTTTTTCTCTCTTGCTGCAAGAAGTCTGGTGGCATGGATTGTCTTATTAATCACATCTCTCTCCATAGGTCCCTTACTTGTAGTTTTTATACTTAGAGGAAAAAAAAAATATTTTATGAGTGCACAAAGATTCAGCCATTTTACTTGCTATTACAAAAACCAAGGCACAGGCGTTAGTGAGTAGAAGATTAAAACAAAACCGATAAAAATAAAACACACAAGCCTGGACATATTCAGGGTTCTTAACTGTATGGGGCTTAGGACAGGAGGCCTGAGGCCTGTGGTGAGGTCGGTGGTTCTAATTACTTTTTAAATTTTCTTCCTGGGGCTTAGATTGTGGAAATCCGTAACACAAGACCTTTGATGATTTTTTTACTATGCAGAAAAGGGCAATTTAGGGCTGCAATGAGGATGGCCTTTCAAATCAAGAAAAAGGAAGCTTAGGCAGGCTAATATCAAATAAGCCCATAGTAAAAAAAACACTGCAAATTAAAAAACAAAAACAAAAAAACACTGTATCAGTAAAGATGCAGTGAGTGTTCCTCTTACAATGCCTGGGTACAAGTCAGTGGCTGGATCTGTCCCCTAAGCAGTGATTTTGTGTTCATTAATGATGAATCTTCAGACTATAATCAATATTAGAGCACTGAATGGAGAAGCCATTGTACCAAATTTTGTTATGCTTTACAGTTCACTTATTATTACTGCTGCTGCTGCTGCTGTTTTTATTTGCAAGGTGATGTGGGATAGTGGACTGTTGAACCAGGCCCCAATTTGTATCTTGGGCATTTAAGTAACCATTTGACCTTAAATAAGGTTCGCCTTTAGTTTTCTGTCTTGTAAATAGGAATGATAATATTTACTTCACAGTTTTGCTGTGAGATTTCAATACATCCATAAAATATGACTAGTGCTAAAGCAAGTGCTATTTTCTTCCCCCTTTTCCTATCTTAAGGACTTGTTAAGAACTCACTAACTTTCCGCTAAAAAATTAAAGCACTTTCTAAAAAAGAAAGGACTCTTCGTATTAGTAACTCATCATATTCTTTAAAATGCAAGAGTCATTTAATAGCTAACAATAGAGAAGTAATTAGTGGCACAATAAGATGAATTATTTTGAATGGGTAAATGACATAAAAAACTTCAAGAACACCCCAAATGATAGCACTGTAAACTACAGAGAGGTTTTAAAAAGTGGATTCCAACAGAAGTATGTGCATATCTTTTAGAGCTGTTGTTTATTTCTTAGTGAGGAAGACGTTAAGATCTTTTACGTATTTCTCAAAGCCAGGTCTAGGAGAAACCTCCAGGTTTGAGGAGTCACGTTCCACTTAAGTGTCCTAGGCTGATGATTCTTTAACTTAGAGCTACTTCAACACTGCCTCCTGGTGGTGGAGAGAGGAGATTTTTATAAACAAATTAAAAGGTGTAGGGGGGAATTGATTTAATTAAGTAGCAATGATAAAGTATGCAAAGGAAAAATAAATTCTGAGAAAGAAATGGGAACAGTGTCAAATCAGGTTAATATATGTTTTTTTACTCTGGGCAAGAAACTGTTAGCACTACAGTGGGTTGGATTTTGAGAACCTTTTTATAAAGGATGAGCAATGGGCGTTCCTTTGGCAGATGGTAGACTGAATGGGGAACAGTCATGGATTGGCTGAATGAGAGAGATGGGGCTTATTTCATTTGAAGTGTTTTTGGGAGGAACACTGTTTTTCCCTGAAGTCATTATGGTAAACTGGTGAACACCCAGGGAATTCTGTCAATGATTAGTAAAATATTCGAGTTGGAAAAGATCTTAGTGTCCATTAAGTCCAAATTACTTATTGTATTAAATGACTAGCCCTAAATCACACAGTCAATTAGTGGTGGGTCTTAGGTCCTGGAATAGTCATTATTCATTGAGCCCTTATTAAGTGCCAGGTACTGTGCTAGGTAATAAGGGTATAATGATAACAATTAAATACAAGTATGGTCCCTACCTTAATGAAGCCATTGACCCATTTACAGCTATACCCATTGTCTTTACCTGTGATAAGACAACTGCAAAAAAATAATCTTCAAAACTGGCATTTGATTGTTTGGAGATATCATGAAGTTGGGCAATGAAATTCCTGAATTTGGATTCCCCAAAGTAGGAAGGATTCTGCCCCTGCTTAATTTATAATTATTGAAAGCAATGATGTCCAGCCCACATAGAAGATAAAAAAATGAAACCTTTAACATCAAGTAATAATAGATGGATACCATTTTCACATTACTGGTGTATATCTATAGAAGTTTGGGTACATCAAGAATTTTTGTTCTCCCCAGAAGAAAGTCAGAACTTATTCATTTTAGCCAACATGGAAAGAGTTTACCTGTCACTGCTAAAAATCATTACCCCATGCAACACTGTAATTGTCTAAGTATGAAATGCATGAATAAGTTCACAACATATTTCATCATAATGATTAATGTGGTTAAATAATCGTAAATGGACTGTGTCTTTTTCTAATAGTGTAATGAACTCCCATTCAACATTGAAGCTCACCATTTCAACATTGAAGCTCCAATTGTCTCAAAAATTAATGTTCACAGTTTTTGCTTTCATGTATACCTAAAAAGAAAAAATCCACTTTTTGTTTTCTTAGTTGTCCCTCCCACCACCACATTTTCAAAGTGAAACAAAATGTTCCAAAGGAAGTTCTTCCATAACTTCTTAGTTCTTATCTAATTTTCTTGGGTGATTAAGAAGCAAGTCACTACCAAGCATTTATTTTATTGGCAATTTAAGGATTTATGGTTTTTATAAATGTATTATAAGGATTTAAAACACACAGACCTTTATTTTCCATTATATAAAAAATTCTTGCCAAGTTATTTTGAACAAATATCTCTTTGCTTTCACATGTTTGAAGACATATCCTGTTGGCACAAGTTTAAATGTGAACAGTGGTACCTGTGTCTCACAGGGACTTTTTTTTTTTTTTGACACAAATCGCTCATTTCTTCTCCCACTCCTAATCCCAAGGTAAAAGACATTCAAGGTCTAGACATATGTTCCCTACAGGGATGTTTTGAGAAGCAAATAATACAACCCATATAAAGTGCTTAGCACACTTCTAGGCACCCATGTGTTTAATAAATGGAAGCAATTTCTTTCATTATTTGACAAGATACTTGGCAAAATGAACTGATAACTGGCAATCAGCAGAACTCCAAATATGCAGATGGTTATCAGGGCACACAGTGCAGACATCACGGATCTAGTCGTAAAGAGTTTTACACAAGATATAAAATTGTGTCCATGGTGGAGTGGATAAGATATATAGAAATTACATAATTATTGTGAAACTGTGACACGAGATGAAGATCTCAGTCATTGGACATTGTGAAGACAAAGTCGGCCATTTCAGGGCATGATTGATATATAAATAAAGGAAATCCAACTCTGGGAATTGAAATCTCAAGTCAAAGCCCACCAGTTGGAAGTTGAACTTGCATTTATACATCCTTCCATAGGGCATAGGTGCCAACACCTGCCCAGGTGTTTACCTGGACTGCACACCCTCCTGCTTTGTCGGGTCTCCACTAGCAAGGATAGAAGCAAGATGGGCAGGACAATCAGTTGGTTCAGTCCTCCAACAGAAGAGTCAAAATTGGATAGGAGAGAGAAGGCCTGTTACAGAATCTAATAAAGTAGGTAGGTGTCTGTGCATCTTATAAAACTGGCCAATGAATACTCCATGAAGACATTAATCCCCAAACAAAACCTAGAAGTCTCTGTGTCCTAAGAAAACAGAAAAAAACAAGGATTTGGATTTCAGATTTTGAGTTTGACATCCCACTCAACCTGGAAAAACCTCTCTTGAGTCTTGTTTTTTTTCCTCTGTAAAACAGTGCCTATTTAAAATATAGAGCTAGCATGGCAAATGAGAACATGCATGTGAAAGCATGTTGTAAACTTTGAAGTTTGTAAAATGATTGCCGTTATTTATTTATACCCATTCTTTCCTGCTGTGTCTTTCTTGCCCGTCTCCCTCTCTTTCTAACCAAAGAACACACATTCTTCTACAATCAGAAGAGGGTAGGCTAGACCGCTGCTCTCTCCCCTTCTATGTGTCTTGGCAACAGTGGTATGGGAATCCCCACTGGCTTGGAACAAGAAACTATATAATGAGCAGAACTTCAGATATCTCCAAGGCCACTCTTTCCTGGCTGCGGTTCTCACAGAGGCACCGCATATTCTTTTGACCAGTGCCAAAGGGAAGGCAACTACACAGGCATATGGAGAGAGGCCCTGGCTGAGTGGCAGTAAGTAACCTAGGAACCCAAGAGCTCAGATTCTAAACCCACTAGCTCTTGACCTCCTGTTCCTTGCTCTCTGCGGAATGAAGCCAGCACCTGCTAGAAACTACTTCCCAAGAGATGGGGGACCCTAGAGAAGCTCTCCTTTTTATGGGAAATTTTCTTCTGCCTGTGGATCTCATTAAATTATCTACCCCCTTCTAATTTTATGATTTATTTGTCGATTTACTGTTATGATGTTCTTTCCATTTAGAGCATCAGCCAGCTTCCTCTCCGTGAGCTGTGTGGGGCCTCTTCTGCCATCCTGCACCAGTGGAAATGAGCAGAAGGAGGCTATCTTATTTCAGCAGCAGGGAGGGGCCCCTGTGAACCATGCAATGATTTCTTACAGGGAGGGAAACACACTTTTATGATTTTTATATGTATAATCCATCCAAAGTTGTAGAAACAAGGGGCGTGGCAGAGGAATTTGGGATTGTTCTCTGATGAGATGAGAACCATGACATCACAGAGGAGGGATCTGCCTCGATTTTATTGGGGTTTCATTGAAATCAGAGCTCGTTGCCTAATATCACTCTTAGGTGGAGTTAAACAGTTTAAAACTTACGTCTGTCTGGACAGCTTGCTGCTGATGGTTTGGCAAAAGATACAACACAAGGTATAACCATCACAACGCATTTATGGAGAGATCATTATTTGTTATTGTTGTTGTTTTAATAGCAGCTTTGGGATTCATATTTTTCCCCATTCTAATAGGGATTTTTATGATACTGAGCTGAAAACCTTTCACTGTTCTCTGAAACACAACATATTTTTCTTTCTTTCACAGATGATTATCACAGAGTTTAAGTAGTTTTCCCACACACAGGGATTACTATGTCAATGCAGAAATTTTCTAGATGGCTCACATCTTTATTGCCCTGCCTCCCTGCATTTCTGTCCTTTTTGTTTTTAGCACAAGTTTCTCAACATCCAAGCCAAAGGCAAAAAATGGGCTTTTTAAAAGTCTTGCCCATCCCCTTCATCCCCCAAGGTTGGCAGAGCAGTTGGAAACACATTTTTCTTCAGGGATATCTTTTTTCCACATTCAGAAAAATGTTTTCTTTTCTTCTACTCACATTGGGTAGTGCTGAAGACCCCCAGCAAACAGAAGAGATTTCTCTATTCACCTAGTCCAAACTCCTTATTTTTCAGAAAACAGAGCCACAAGAAGTGAAATTATTTAAATAATATTATAGTTGGTGTGAGCTGGTACAAAAACCCAGTCTAATATACTTTCCACTTGATTAATTTGCTATCGTCCTTCTCCAATCCCAGTAATAGCATTATAATTAAGTAAGCCAAGAATTTTATCTGTCTATCTCCCTATCATCTACCTACCTATCTTTATTGTTTTCACAGTATTGGGCTCTTGGAGAATGCATGCTAGATGTCAAGTAGAAATCAATAAAATAATATGTCCATTTCTCCATCCAGCATGTTGTAGGAAGTAGTGTTTTCTAAATCTGCTGGGGAAAACCTCTGCTAACTTACTTTTGTGGAGTTTAAAGAATTTGGCAACCTATGTACTAGAGATTAAGAAAATGTTTCTTTCCAGAAACATGAGTTTAAAGAATTTGGCAACCTATGTACTAGAGATTAAGAAAATGTTTCTTTCCAGATTGAGGTCCAGATGGCATTTTTAGTGCTTTCCTTCATTGGTTGGGCCATAGGGGTTTGTCTTAAAGCAAGATCTGTCCTTTTGTGATGCTTTTTCTACATATACTTTAAACTAGTGGTTCAGAAATGCCACTTCCAGCAGACATTTGACCGTGTTTAGAGAACTTTTTCGTTGTCTCCAATTGGGGTAGGAGGTGATACTATCATGTAGTGGATAGAGAACAAGTATGTTGCTAAACAACAGTGCACAGGACAGCTCCCCACAATGAATTATTTAGTCCAAAATGTCGGTAATGCTAAGGTTGCGAGACTCAGATCTGGAAGATGGCCTTTCCTCCTATGCTTGTGAGAGCTGTTCCTGGTACTCACAATGCCAGCACAGGTGTGAAATATAGTCTGTTTTCTATTATTTCTCCCAATACCACTTCCATAAGACAATAGGATAAGTAGCAGATTTTGCTGAAACTTTAGGGCCATGAAAGGGATTGAATCACAGCACCCCCACCCCACCCCCCATGAAAAGAAACTAGTTAACTTTAGATATCTTCTTCCTTAACAGTGCTTTAGCTCTTCTGCTGTAGAGTATTTTCTCCATAGATTATAGCCTCCCTCCTGGTGTCTAAGCTCCTTTTATGCATGATTCCTCACTTTCCTCTTAGCTAGAGTCCCTTTCTCTGAGCTGCTTCTTGGAAATCTAATTCCTCTCATTTTTTTTTTTTTTTGAATGGAGAGTAATTTTGCTCTCCATAAGTGTCTGACTGTCTGAATTAGTCAAGGTTTTCCACAGAAACAGAACCAATAGGACACACACACACAGAACTTGGCTCATGTGACTATGAAGGCTAAGAAGTACTAAGATCTACAACTGGCAAGCTAGAGACACAGGAGAGAACTAATGGTGTTAGTCCCAGTTTGAGTCTGAAGGCAGGAGAAGACTGATGTCCTAGTTCAATGATAGGCAGGCAGAGAGAATTCTTTCTTACTCAGCCTTGTGTTCTATTTAGGCTTTCAGTGGATTGGATGGGCCCACCCAGACTGGGGAAGGCAATCTGCTCAACTCAGTCTACCAATTCATATGTTAATCTCATCCAGAAACACTCTTTCTCACACACACAGAATAATGTTTAACCAAATACCTGGGCACCCTGTAATCCAGTCAAGTTGACATATAAAATTAACCATCACACTGTTGCCTATCTGAAGACCCATTAATGTGCTTGGCTAAACAATGAGCTTACATGTTGGCTTTCAGGAAGAAGGGATCCAGGAGCTGATACTATTTTCTCTGTCTTTTGTTACTTCTGTCTCTGGGAAGGGAAGAAAATAGTATCAGGATTTGCTACCCTTATGTAGAATTACGCTAAAGTCTTTAGGAGTCAGGGGTGGCAATGTAAGTTTTCCTGTGAATTAAAACGTTTCTATTGCTTATCTCCCAGTCATAATTATAAATGAATTTGGTTGGGTCACATCCTTTAATTTTGGGGTCCCTCAGAGAAAATTGTCACTCAATTATATTTTATGGTATTGAGACCAAGACTATTATTTATCATCATCAGCAGCAGCTTAATTATGAATATTCAATGTCAATATGTTTTTTTCTGAAAGAGCTCAATATTCTTTCTTTCTGTGGTGAATTGGACAGTTTATATTTTATTCTATTACTTTACAACTATTACATAATTCATAATTAATTACATAATTCAATTCCAATTGCAAATATTCAACTAATATCCTATCTCTATACCTGCTTCTGCACCCAGCAACAAAAGTCAGGTATGAAAAAAGAATCAAGAGACTAGTAGTTTTCCATTTGGTCCCATATAAAATGCATTTATCAGCACCTAGAATTAGCTCAGCAAATCCAACTTAAATTGAGAAAGTATCTTTTTTCCATTTATATTGATGCTGCTGTTTGTCAGGTTCTCATCACAACTCATTTGACTTATTATGATGACCTCTTTTGGTCACCATGCCTACATATCCTCTCTTCCAGCTGTCCTACCTACCCCCGATTCACCTTCCTAAAAGTAAATTATGATCAAGTCATTACTCTTCTCAAATGTCCTTTGTACTGGCCAGTGCCTCCTGAATAAAAGTTTATGTCTTAGCTTCACACACAGAAGACTTATGCAGAAGTGGATATAGGTTCTAACACTGACACTTAGCCTGGCATAAGGTAGGCACTCAGACAGTACTTGGCATAAATACGGAACACAGATCTGGGAACAGGGCTTGTCTGGGGAATGAGCCTGATACTTGAACAAACTTTAAAGAAAAGAGATTGCACCCATCTATGCCACACTATCAACATTTGCAATGTTTCTTTTAATTATTTTTATTATATTCTTACTAATATCAGGCCAGGACACTTTCTTTGAAATTAGATGAAGCCATGCAATTCATGGAGAGTGGGCTTCAGGGACATCTCCCCCAAGCAATGTTTCTGTCCTCAGGATTTGACTCATTTGATTTCTCTTTCACCATTTACATGTTTCCTCTGCTCTGAAAACCAACTTTGAAACCATTAGAGAGTTGATCCCTTCCAGTTTGTGTTTGATCACCCAGAGATTATATATAGTTCATATCTTTCTCAGGTAGTAAGTTGATTTCTCTTTCACCATTTACATGTTTCCTCTGCTCTGAAAACCAACTTTGAAACCATTAGAAAGTTGATCCCTTCCAGTTTGTGTTTGATCACCCAGAGATTATATATAGTTCATATCTTTCTCAGGTAGTAAGTTTCCAGAAAATTCCTTTAAAATTATTTATAGTAACATATAAATAATTTTATATTTATATAAAATACAAATAGCTCTGCCCTGTGCTCCAGAATGGCGGGTGTCTGCTGCCTGGAGTTGCTTTGGTGGTCTTCCTCAGAAGGCAAGCTCTACTGCATGCATTTCTGCATCACTGTGGGTCACCTCTGTCAGGACTGTGAGTGTTTATGTGTGTGTTTGTGTGCGTGGCGATGGGTAAAATGGGAATGGGGAACACAGTCTCCTGGAGTCTTTGAGGACAGCCACCTTTACAAGAGTAGACAGATAGCCCACTATCCAACTAAACAAGAAAAGAAAGAATGATCAGATTTTTTGAATTTTGAGATTTTAAAGGGAACAGCTTCCTTGGAAGCTAGCTTATGAAAACTTAAGGAAGGAAGTGAGCTGTCATTTTAAGTCCAGGGATAATAGATATGGGATCAATTCCTGAAGACTTCAATATACACTTTATAGGGGCAGGGACTTCGAGTTGCTGTTCTTTGCTTCCTCAGAGGCAAACATAGTTTCTGGAACATGGTAGACATTCCACATCCAGTAGACACATGATCAATATTTTTTATGTGAATAAATAAATGACCCAGCATCCCTGAGTTTGGCTGACTCATTTGGAAGTGCTGTGCATTTAAACACAAAAAGCTTGAATATTGTAAACACACGCCCAGAGTATTCCCTGATGGGTTTGGAATTGAGAGTAGGGTCATCCTTTAAAGACCACAGTGGCCAACTCAAGAATCTGGATCATCAGGTGATCTTACCTCTTTGTGTGATTCTGTCCAACCATTCTTCAGTCTCAACTTCATAGAATATTAAGACTCATTACAAATTGTGGGCTGATGAGGTTCTACCTCTGGCTCTGCATGGGTTTAGAAACATGCTTGATCCCATCTTTTAGACTGTAAATACCGTTAGAATTCTTTGGTAATTCCAAGTAAAGTCTCGAGAGGAAGATCTTGGGCTCCTTCCTGCCAAGAAGACACCTGTGTTTTTATGTTATTACATAAACAGTGAAAATAACCGGGACAGCATTTGTGCTCTGAGTTTGTGGAGTAGTTCTCACTGTCTAAATAAATAAATGAGATTAAGTTAGTAATAAGGCATAAATCCCAAGCCAATGACAGGAAGCGTCACTGCTTTCTAGTGCTATATATTAGTACCCTGAATCACTCCTTTGTTCAAGCAAAAGTGAAACACAAATTATGCAGAACATTTACATACAGGCTAAAACAACTTTCACAGCAACTGGGATTAAAACAAGGGGAGGTGGGAAGAAGATTGGATTGGGCTCAGGCCACCTGGCCTCTAGACCTTACAGGTAGCTCTACCATGTGGTAGTCACACAATACTGGGCAAGTCACTTCACTGTCTGAGATTCTCTCCTCTCTCCTCTGAAAATTGACGAGGGCAGACAAAATAATCTGTTGTTGGTTTTTTGTTTTGTTTTGTTTTGTTTCCCTCCAAGGCTTAAGATTCTTTTATCCACTGAATGGGATGTTTTGTCAGAGAGCTTCTTCCATCTTGGCTCTAAGAGCAACTTTTTATAGGCTATGCTCTGGCAAGTGTGAAACTGAAAAGATAGGATTAGTGGTAATAAAAACAAAATGGTTTATGGTCTTTAAAAAGTACTGTTGCTCGGGGTCTTTTATTCATAAAGCAAAATCTAGGGATGAGCTCAGCATTTCCATTGTAAATTTAATATTTCTTAGTGTTTGTAAGTTAATGGGAAAATTTTGCTTAGAATTGAATCTTGGCAAGAAGTTTTCCAGCAGCTTTCACCAAAAAAGTGATACTCTGCTGTTAGGTAAGAAGCCACAGTGGGGAAATGTATAAGAAAACAACACAGTGACTTTAAAACCAGATACATAGCTTCAGAAGTCATTTAAAGAATCTTTTTCTCCGGGTCTTGTCAAAGGCTGGTACTTGAAGGCAAAGGAAAAATTAATAACAATAACAGCTGAAGATCAGTTGTAAGGAACCAAGGATATGCGTGATTGAAAAAGTAAACAAGGGAGAAAAATATTAACATGTGTTAGCTAAGAATTTTTGTTTTGGAGGGGGATTGTCCTTCTGGGTTTGAACCCCAGTTCTGCCAGTTCACAGTTTTGCAACCATCAAAAGGAAGAACTGAGGCAAGATTCTCTGGATTAAATGTTCAGGTTTGTAAAACACACAGGAGAAAGAAAAAAAAAAGACACGTAAACATGTACTGTTATCACCTACCTAAATCCTAGTTCCTCCTAAGGACAGAATGATGTTAATAGCCAAAATAAAAACACAATCCAACTTTACAATCAGATGTTGGTCCAATAGATGGAGAAGAGTGGGGAAGAAACACAGGCCATGGCAGGATTGGCTCCCAAGATACTTCAAAATTGGATCCCAGCCTGGGAGAGGACTGGCCTAACTGGATGGAGTTCTTTGGAGACTGAGAATCACGATGGGAACTTAAGGCTCTGTCAGGGTGGTCTCATTTTGATGAGGGCACAAAATTTCTTTTATAGGGTTTGGATGTTTATGAATTTCAAAAGCTCACATAGGCAATACATCATCTTAAAAGAAACACTCTTGACTTACAGTTACAGAATTATGACAGCAAGATTACTTGAAAACACTTCCTAATAAAAAAAATCCTATAAATGGTGGATAAAATATAACAAACACTCATTTCAAATGTTCCACTGAGCTCACGATAATGTAAAGTATGTCTTTAGAGACAAGCACAAATAAAAGCCAGGTTGTTGGGCACATAGCAACTACTATATTTCTCTGGGGGTTAGGAGAAAGGGGATAACTGATTTTTGATATCCAGCCAGGAATGGGAGAAAAAACTTTGAATCTATGCCTCACTGGGTGTTGGGACTGACATCCCTCACCTGGAGTCAGAGCCCATGAAGGTCTATACCCAAAGCAAAAAAAAAAAAAAAAA
>NW_007726753.1:52655-66802 GCF_000696425.1 Galeopterus variegatus
CCCTGGGTGTGGGGACTGACACCCCTCCCCTGGAGTCAGAGCCCATGAAGGTCTATACCCAAAAAAAAAAAAAAAAAAAAAAAAAAAGGTTGGACTAGTAGAGAAATCTACTCACCAGCACAATTTGAAAACAAGAGAATCTCTGTTCAACTAGGATCAATATAGAAAAAAACAGTTTCCACTCAGAATTTATACCATAGATCTATTCCTCTTGTAAGTCTGGTAATCAAATTTATACTAATTTATATTGAAGGAGGCTCCTAGCTAATAAATTCAGATAAATAGTGGCTCTACACTATTAATGCCTCCTGAGCTTTTGATATTAGAAACATTTATTTCTACCACAGATTCATTACAGAATTAAATGCAAAATCACTATAGAAGACTCACATTTATCTCATTCTGCAGATTTCCACAGATTAAACCTGGAGAAGAATGAATTGAGAATGAGTTCAGACTTTTGAAACCTAAAATATCAAAACACATTAAGAAACAACCAACCATGAGAGAATCAGCAGACATAGGATTTGCTCCACGCCCCCACCCTGCCACCCCCCAGCACAGGAATCTCAGGTAAAGAATTACTGACTAGAAATCAGAAAATCATTGCATATAAATAATTAAAAACATAAGAAAAAAAAATTAAAAAGTACCCTCTCCAAAAAACTCCACAAAATCAGGCAGATCTAGAAACAGAATCAAATGGGTTTTCTATAAGGAAAAAACATTGTTGACAAATATTCAATGAATGGTATGACAGAGGCCTACAAAATATCCCCCGTCTTTTTCTTTTCTCTCCTTCTTCCTAATGAAAATCCTGGGGAATGTGCCCAGCTGTAAAAACAAACAAACAAACCAAAAATGAAAAAACAAAACAAAAATACCCAAAACAAACTAACAAAAACATTTCCAGTCTCCCATGGAGATATGGTCATGTGACTGCGTTTTGGCCAATGAGATAGAAGCAGAGCTTTTGGCTAACTTTCCAGGAGCCCTGCTGTGACAGTGAGATGCCAGCCAAATGCTCAGACTGTTACTTCATAAAACTGCCATAGCAGCCCTAGAAAGCACACTTCTGGATATCTTTTATGTGACTGAAACAACAAGCTTACATTGTTAGGCCACTGTTTTTGAAATTTTCTATTGTAGGTAACTGAACCTAATTACAACGATTACAGATAAATTACGATGTAGAATAGACACTGCAGAAGAGAGAATTCGTAAACTAATAGATGGAAATTAGGACATTTTCCAGGGAGCATCAGTGAGAGATAATGAGACAGAAAACATGAAAGAGAGGGTTAGAACTCTGGAGGAAAGATTATGAAGGGTGTGTGTGTGTGTGTGTGTGTGTGTGTGTAAGAACACAGAGACAGAGCTTGGGGAGCAGGGGCAAGGTGGATATGTAGTGAGAGTGGGGAAAGATATCCCAAGTAAAAGGCACGACTTTTGTGACACCCCCCTACCCCCACGTGTGTGCGTTGCTGCTGAAGGGTAATGAAGGGCTCAAAAGCCTCTCTGCCTCTTTCGAAGGGCTCACCACTTTTATTTTCAGTCATCCTCCTCCTTTTTGTCGTCTTTCCAACTAGATTGTGAGGTCCTTGATGATAGAGACCACGGCCATGCATTTTACAGCCCCGGTTACCACCCCTCCCACCCTTGAGAGCACAAGACTTCTCTAGCCCCGAGCTCATGCCTGGCAAATGTTTGCGGACTGAATCAATGAGTCAGCAAAGGTCACTCCTCTCTGGGAAGGAATGTTTGCGGCCTGGGACCCCTGCTCTCTTTCCAACCCGGGGACCAGCTGCCACCCCACCCGGATCCTGAGTGCGCTGCTGTGTGGCCGCACAGCTGCTTTCCCCTCCCCCCACCTGCGCCTGCGTCACCGGGCGGATGAAGGGATCCGCGTGTACCGTGCGCACACGGTCTTGTTTGTGATTCGTGGGTCCCCAGAGGCAAACAGACTGAGCAGCCAGCACTGCTCCTCCTGGGTCATGTTGTTGTGTTTTGTACGAGGGCCGAGTGTGCGGCGAAGTGGAAGGGCTCGGGTGGCCTGGTCGTGTTTGCAGCCCGATGACTCGCCTGCCTGCCGCGGCTGTACTCCATGCATTGTTCCCCAGGGGGCCAGGGAGGGACCCGGCTGTTCCTTTCAGTGCAGCCAGGTCACTGAGCATTTAGGGAAACACCCCCTCTGTCAGCCAAGTGGGCAGAGTTTAGGCTGGGCCTGGCGGGGAAAAGCCTGCTGAGTCACTTGGGACTGAAGTAGGCGGCGGGATAGGGGGTGGGGGTGGGGATGGGGGTAGGCTGCAGGCTGCAAAATCCCCAAGCCCGAAACAAAACAAACACATCTCCTGTCTGCAGTCCTTGAACCATAATACTGCGCTTATGAACGTAAGTGTTTGCATCCCTGCACTCAGATGTAGCGTCTTCTGTGAGTGACACGTGGCAATGCCCATGCCACCCTGAGATCCAGGTCAGGAGGGCGGCCAGATTTAGCAGGCCTGGAGCAGACTGGAAAAAATAAATGAAAATGTAAAAGGCCAGCGGTCTTGTTCCACAATATTAATCATAACAATATGATATTTCTCAGCTCTGTGCACTCCTGAGCATTTTGAACTCCGCCCCCCTCCAAAGAAAGAAACAAAACAAAACTCTTAGATCTCAGTTATAGGTTATGTCTGTTATTTTTAAAATTCTGTTTTTAAAAGCATGATTGCTATTTTATTGTGTTGTTAAAAGAAAAACAAGAGAAGATGGACTCAAGGCTAAAATAAAACAAGGCTTCATGAAAAAGTTTTCTGTGCAGGTAAGAAGGCTGTAAATGGAGCAAAATATGGGTTTTAACTCCAGGTTGCAGGAAAAATGTAGGAAAGGAGCATATAGCAGTGGGCATCAGGAGATGGCAGCTCCTCTCAGCTCTTCTCCCCCAGTGTCCTCATCTGAGATAGCAGCGCCTGGACCAGGGGCTCTCTAAGTTTCTTATTTACCCATCTGAAAGTCTAACCTATGGGGATGATCATGATCGCTGAAAGGATCTGTTGTGCTAAATCTTTAAAAGCTTCTAAGCTCCTCTCAGCTCTTCTCCCCCAGTGTCCTCATCTGAGATAGCAGCGCCTGGACCAGGGGATCTCTAAGTTTCTTATTTACCCATCTGAAAGTCTAACCTATGGGGATGATCATGATCGCTGAAAGGATCTGTTGTGCTAAATCTTTAAAAGCTTCTACCAGATTTCTCAGCCTGCTGAGTCAGTGGAGTAAATCTGGCTGGCCTCCACTTTGATCCCAAAAGGGAAACCTCCAAGTTAAAGTGTGTGAGCTCTGAATGAGCTGGGGAAAGCAGAAGAGACACGGGGAGTAGGTACCTGAAGTCTTGGAAAAGGCAGTGAACGTCAAGGGTGAGGGTCAGATATCTGGTATCATTTTCATGGTTTGTCTCATGAACTCTGGGGATTTGCTCCTCTAGAGGTTTGATTGAATATCGCTGTGAGAAGACCAGTTAACACTGAAGATCTGTGGTGTAGATCACAATGTTGAGGCCATCGACTGACTGTGCCCAGTTTTACTACTAGCAGAGACAAGTGGACATTGGCACTGTTACAGCATGGTGGCAAGACAGAAGAGATGGAAGTAAATGCTCGGAAGAACTTATAACCTGGCCCCTGAGGACTGGTAGAATGGGGTTTGCTGTCCTACTTGAAACACCATTTCAGTGGCAAACAATCCAGCAACAGGTGGGTTGCTTTGGGGTACAAAGTTACAAGCTGGGATTATGAGACTCACTGGATATGATTCTTGAACTCCAGGCATTTTTAACTGCATTTGATAAATAAGTCCTCTACATATGGATATCCACCACATCAAAAGGCATTGTTTCCTGTTGCTAAGGTAATAAACTCTGAATAACACAGACTTGAGTTCAAGTTCCAGCTCTTGTACCTCTTACCTCTTTATGTCTGCAGAGTTTCTGGGCATGGTTGTGCAAGACATTCCCTGTGCAAGGGAGTCAGGCCCAAAAGTGAGTGGGATCTGAAATCTAGCCCTTACTCTGCTATTTCAGTTAGTATTCTGGAATAAGAATTACTACCACTTGGGAGGATTTTTTTTTCTTATTAGCACAGAAACATCAATCACTTGCTAAAAGATAAGCCCTTGGGTTGCATCCACATGGAGGGACCTTATCTTAGTCTGTTCTGGCTGTCATAACAAAATACCATAGACAGGATAGCTTATAAACAACAGAAATTTATTTCTCATATTTCTGGAGGCTAAGTTCAAGATCAAGGTGCCAGTATATTCAGTGTCTGGTGAAGGTGGGTTTCATGGTTCATAGATGGCAACTTCTAGCTAGATAGGGGCTATCTAGCTCTCTGTCTCTTTTATAAGGGCACTGATTCCATTTATTTTAGTTCATTTTCTGTTGCTGATAACAGAATACCTGAATTTGAGTAATGTATAAAGAAATAAAATTTATTTCTTACAGTTTTGGAGGCTGGGAAGTCCAAAGTCCAGGGGGCACATCTGGTGAGGGCCTTCTCCTGGGTGGGAACTCTCTATAGAGTCCAGTGGCAGTGCAGGCAATCACGTGGCGAGAACGGCCAGAACTCTTTAACATGCTTACTTGCTCTGCTTATAAAGTCATGAGTACCACACCCATGACAAGCCACTAAATCCTTAACCCATTACTCCATGAATGAATTAATCCTTTCATGAGGGAATAATCGTCATAATCTAATCACGTTTTACAAGCCCCACATTTCAACACTGCCATAGTCTGATTTTCTACCCTCTTAACACTGTTACAAAGGGGATCAAACTTCAATGAGTTCTGGGGGGACATTCAAACCACAGCACCATCCTTTAGAGTTCCAATCTCATGACCTCTCAAAGATCCCACCTCTCAAAACCATTAGATTGGTGATTAGGTTTCAATATATGAATTTTGGAGAGGACACAAACATTCAGACCAGAGCATACCACCCCTTGCTTCTCAAATTCATGTCCATCTCACATGCAATATGCACTCATTACATTCCAATAGCCCTAAAAGTTTCAACTTATTCCAGCACCAACTTTAAATGCTATACCCCAAATCTCATCTAAATATCAACTAAGTCAGATATGGGTAAAATTCAAAATATTATTTATCCTGAGGCTGTTCTTCAGCTGTGAACCTGTGAAATTAAACAAGTTATATGCTTCCAAAGTACAATGGTGGGACAGGCATAGGATAGACATTCCTATGTAAAAAGGGAGAAATAGAAAAGAAGTAACGGTTTCCAAGTAAGTAAAAAACCCAAGAAGGCAAACAACATTAAATCTTAATCCTTGTGCATAATCCTCTTTGACTTGATGCTTTCCCTTCCAGACACACTGGGGTGGGGACTGGGTCCCCAAACATCTGGGAAGCTCTGCCTCACTGGCTTTGCAGGGCAGAGCCACCACCACTGCTCTCACATGTTAGTTGTGTGCCTGTGGCTCTCCCAGGTTGGAATTGCATGATGGTTGCTTTACTGCTCCAGGTCATGGCCCTCCCCCATGGTTCCACTAGGCATTGGAAGGTCCTCTGCCTGGGTCTTGACCCAGAGCTCTGAGTAACCCCATCCTTTGAAGTCTAGGTGAAGGTAGCTGTGTCACCACAGCTTGTGCACTCTGCAAGTTGGCAGAGATGGCACCAGGCAGACACTGCCAAAATTTGCTNTCTTAACACTGTTACAAAGGGGATCAAACTTCAATGAGTTCTGGGGGGACATTCAAACCACAGCACCATCCTTTAGAGTTCCAATCTCATGACCTCTCAAAGATCCCACCTCTCAAAACCATTAGATTGGTGATTAGGTTTCAATATATGAATTTTGGAGAGGACACAAACATTCAGACCAGAGCATACCACCCCTTGCTTCTCAAATTCATGTCCATCTCACATGCAATATGCACTCATTACATTCCAATAGCCCTAAAAGTTTCAACTTATTCCAGCACCAACTTTAAATGCTATACCCCAAATCTCATCTAAATATCAACTAAGTCAGATATGGGTAAAATTCAAAATATTATTTATCCTGAGGCTGTTCTTCAGCTGTGAACCTGTGAAATTAAACAAGTTATATGCTTCCAAAGTACAATGGTGGGACAGGCATAGGATAGACATTCCTATGTAAAAAGGGAGAAATAGAAAAGAAGAAGTAACGGTTTCCAAGTAAGTAAAAAACCCAAGAGACAATGGTGGGACAGGCATAGGATAGACATTCCTATGTAAAAAGGGAGAAATAGAAAAGAAGTAACGGTTTCCAAGTAAGTAAAAAACCCAAGAAGGCAAACAACATTAAATCTTAATCCTTGTGCATAATCCTCTTTGACTTGATGCTTTCCCTTCCAGACACACTGGGGTGGGGACTGGGTCCCCAAACATCTGGGAAGCTCTGCCTCACTGGCTTTGCAGGGCAGAGCCACCACCACTGCTCTCACATGTTAGTTGTGTGCCTGTGGCTCTCCCAGGTTGGAATTGCATGATGGTTGCTTTACTGCTCCAGGTCATGGCCCTCCCCCATGGTTCCACTAGGCATTGGAAGGTCCTCTGCCTGGGTCTTGACCCAGAGCTCTGAGTAACCCCATCCTTTGAAGTCTAGGTGAAGGTAGCTGTGTCACCACAGCTTGTGCACTCTGCAAGTTGGCAGAGATGGCACCAGGCAGACACTGCCAAAATTTGCTTTGGTCACTGCAGCTCATGCCAAACAAGGGCCCACTGGAGCTACATCTGGGGCAACCAAAGAGCACTGCTCCAAAGTGTGGGGAGTGAAGCTTTGAAATTATTCTGCCTCCAAAACCTTTGCACTCTGGGCCTTGTATAGGAGGGACAGCCCCAGTGACTCAGAAATACGTTTGAGGTCATTCTTCCATTGTCTTTGAGAATAAGTCCTGCCTTTTGTTTAGATGTAAGATCTAAAAATCTCTTTATCAAAGGATCACTTGGCCACACCTTCATTATCTCCTGAACAGGCTTTCTCATTTTGTTCCAATATGGGTAGACTGAAAATCCAAGTTTTTAAGTTCTGCTTCCATTTTGATGAAAAATTTCATCTTTAAATTGATTCTCTTCTCACATTTTACTTAAGCATTCAAAAGAAGCTAAATCCTACCTTCAATGTTTTTCTTAGAAATTTCTTCAGCCAAGTATCTTATTTCAACCTTCCACAAAACATAATAACACAAATACAATTCACTCCAATTCTTTGCCATTTTATAATAAGGATTACTTTTTCCTCCAGTTTCCAATGGCGTGTTCCTCATTTATGTCTGAGACTTCATCAGAATGGCCTTTATTGTCCATATTACCACCCACATTCTGTTCACAACCACTTAGGTATTCTCTAAAAAAGACTGAAGCTCTCTCTACAGCTTTTATCCTCTCCTGAGCCCTCACCAGAATTGCCCTTCTGTTCATGGCAATGCAGATTTTTCTAGCATGTACCTCCAAATTTTTCTATCCTCTACCCATTATCCTGTTCCAAAACCAGTTCTACATTTTAGATATTTAGGCAGCAACCCTACTTCTTGGTAGCATTCCTGTTTTAGTCAGGGTTCTTCAGAGAAACTAGAGATTTATAATGAAAATTAGCTCATGTAAGTATAGAAGCTGGGAAGTCCCATGATATGCCATCTACAAGCTGGGGACCCAGGAAAGCCAGTGGTGCCATTTATTTTGAGTCTGAATTCTTGAGGACTAGGGGAGCCAATGGTGTAACTTCCAATTTCAGGCCAAAGACCTGAGAATTGGGGTAGGGGTTAAGAGCACTGGTATAAGTCCTGGGGTCCAAAAAACTCAAGAAACAGAATATCCAATGTCCAAGGGCAGTAGAAGATGAATGTCCTTGCTCAAGGAGAGACAGAAAGTGAATATTTGCCCTTCCTTCACCTTTTTGTTTTATTTAGGCATTTAATGGATTGAATGGTGACCATACACATTATGAAGGCAGATCTTCTGTACTAAGTGTACTGATTCAGATACTAATCTTTTCTGGAAACACCCACACAGACACATCTAGAAATAATGTTTTATGAGCTATCTGGGCATCTCTTAACACATTCAAGTTGACACATAAAATTAATCATCACAGACCTCCTTCTCTAATTTGCACAAGGGCATCATATGAGCTCGTGTACAGGTCAGTGGTGGCCCTATAACGTTGGAGCCTTGCTTACCCCTTATGCTCCTCCGTTTCCTCATCTGGGTAGTGGTGAGAATAAAACAAGCTGTATAAGATTACAGGGTGATATGTGTAGGCAAAGAGTCCAGTAAATGCTTAGTATTGAATTATAAATGCTCAGTAAATTGTGCTTTTACTATTATGCTAATAATACTGACCTCAAAGATTTTTCTTGAGAATGAGTTTTGTAAAAACCATGGAACAACTGACCTGTGCAAAATTAATGCTATTAAGAGCTCAGTAAATTGTGCTTTTACTATTATGCTAATAATACTGACCTCAAAGATTTTTCTTGAGGATGAGTTTTGTAAAAACCATGGAACAACTGACCTGTGCAAAATTAATGCTATTAAGAATATTAGTCCATTTCTGTTGCTTATAACAAAAATACTTGGAACTGGGTATGTTGTAATAAAATAAAATTTATCACTTACAGTTTTGGAGGCTGAGAAGTACAAAGTAGAGGGAACACATCTAGTGAGGGTCTTCCTTGGTGGTGACTTCAGTGACACAGGGTATCACATTGCAAGATAGTGGAGCAGAGAGAGAGAGACTCTCATGTGCTCTCCTTTTAAAGCTCTGAAACCATGCCCTGACCACCATTATTAATCTATTCGCTATGCATGGTCCTACAATCTGATCACCTCTTCAAGGCCTCACCTTTCAATCACCCTAATAGGATTTCCCACCCTAAACAGTTATGGTGGGGGCCAAGTTTCCAATACCTGCAACTTTAGGGGATACAATTTAAGTTTCAATGAGTTTGGGGGGACATTCAATCCACAGCAGTAAGTTTTTATTGTTGTTGTTCTCTTTTTTCCCCCCAATGTTCAATGTAATGTCAAGTAGCAGAAATTATGGGTAAGATGGTATATTAGTCAATTTCTGTTTCTTGTAACAGAATACCTGAAATTAGGTACTTAATAAATAAAGGAAATTTATATCTTGCAGTTTTGTAGTCTGGGAAGTCCACAGGCCAGGGGGTGCATATGCTGAGGGCCTTGTTCTTGGTAGGAACTCTCTATAGCAAAGCAGGGTGTCACATGGTGAGAAAAGGCTGAGCAAGAGAGCGAACCTTCTCACTTGCTCTCCTTTTATAGCCATAAGCACCATGCCCATTACCCCATAAATAGATCAATCTATTCATGAGAGCCCAGTCTTCACAATCTAGTCACCTCTTAAGGCACCACCTTTCAAATACTATAATTGGATGTCCCACCCTCTTAACACTGTTACAATGGGGGTCAAGTTTCCAATACATGAAATGTTGGGGAACACATTTAACCCACAGCTGACGGGAATTGAGGAGAGTGGTAGATCTTTTAAGTCAGAGATTAGGAAACTTCATGGAGAGGTAGAATTTAAGCTGGGCATTCCATGCAAAGATGCTTGGAAAGAAAGATGCATGCACTAAAGCAATGAGAGATGAAACTGATTATTTTTTTCTTTTTCTCATCATGTATTAACCCATTAACTAAATATCTGGATCTTGAAGGAGGAAAAACAATACTAGACAATTGAAGAGCTTCTTTTGAACTGGTGGTGATTGGATATTCTTCATCAGGGGACCCTTATCTAGGGAGCCACAGTGAGTTACTGGAGGCTTGATAACCGCCTCCCTGAGAAACGAGCCTGACTCCTTGGAGGTGTAGCTGTAGAATCACAGCTGCAATGAATACAAAATATCACTTCTACAAATATGCTGGCGACATTTTAGCTAGAGGAGAGCCAAGGGGAGCAATAAATGAATCTGTCATTATCAGTTGATGTCCCATCAGACCCATTCTGTCAACAAGTCTGGCTAATTGCTAGGAGAGAGAGAAAAGTTCCTGTCTTCGTTGCACATTCAAAGGCCTATTTAGCCTAAGATTATAGAGAGCAAATGATGCAGTTTTCTTCTTATCTATTTCAAACATAGCAAAAGTCTTGTAACTTTTCAAATCATCAAATGCGTATGAACATTTTTATTTCTTTTTTCCATCTTCGTTTCGTGGATTTGATCTTGAATCTAGTTCTAGCGTTGCCTGTAACTGCCTGTGTGGCCAGTGGCAAGTCATGTGATCCCACTAAATCTCTTTTTCTTTATTGTTTAAATAGTAGAACTTCTATCCTTTCTAAAGTAGATCTTTCTCCTTTGTTATTCTTTATAGCACCACCATTTTTATTTCCTTTCTAGGATTTATCAAATATATATTAAAATACTTTATATATTTATTTATTTTTTAAACTCTGCCTCACTGGTCTAGCAAAGACCATGTCTGTGTTACGTATTTTTATATCCTTAGCACACAAGATATTGCCTTAGGACACAGGAAGTGCAATAATATTAGTTTAACAAATAAATCAATCATATTAATTGAGTATATAAAAGTTTCTTTTTGAATAAGCTATTACATAAGTTTAAGGCATTATTAAAATCTTTGTTTGCCATTTAGTATTTATTTCTACTCTTGTTTTTCCTTCTAGTTCACTTTGGGGTTAAAGATAAAATCAGGAGAAGAGAGCTCTGAATCACTTACGTCACAGTCACCATAGAGCGAGAGTCACCATGATCGTTTTAAATCCATGACTATTTTGTGTGCTTTCAGGGATGTCATTCCTGCCCTTAGGCTCCTTTCTTTTCTGGCAGCCACAGAGCCTTAATTCTATACTGAGATATTAGCTTATTTTGTTAAGGTCTTGTATCTCAAGTGCAAATAACAGAATAAACTCATTCATATATTACTAGGCATTAACGATTTTCATTAGGATAAAGAGGTTGCCATTCAGTTAAGTCAGGAGCAGGGATCTGGTGTAGGGAAATACCACGGACACACACATACGTATACATTTCCTTATGAGCCACAATAAATGCAGACATGGACTAGTAATGCTACTTACAAAAAATAATTATCTCTTTAAGGGAAACAGAGTCTGCAGAGATATGGCTCAACTATGCCCAATCCTGTTTTATTGTTACACTAGACAGTATAAAGCTGTGGGAGATATCTTCATTATAGAACTTTTTCTTTTCTTTTCCTTTTTTTTAATTAGTTAATTTATTTTTATTTTTATAGTTACATAAATAAATGGCTCTTTTAGGCTTTGATTCCTACTCTCCACTGGAGAAATAGTCTGCTCCCAAATTCAACCTTCTGCTTCTTTAAAAGCAGAAAGGTATTTGCAACTTTAAATTCATAGTATCATCACCTTCAAGATTAACAATAACAGCAAAAATCTAGGAGTCCCATCTCAGCTACAACATCTCATATCATGTAATGTACCTCACATCTGTTCACAGCCCATCAACTGTTTTTAATAACGTTAACAAGACACTACAAATAATAGCTTCAATTTATTACATCCTTATAATATTTCAGACATGATGGCACGTGTTTGTGGGCAAATATAACTCTTAATCCTTCATCAGGTTATATTTGAAGATTAAATCAGATAATACCATGTAAATTACTTCCTTATAATATTTCAGACATGATGGCACGTGTTTGTGGGCAAATATAACTCTTAATCCTTCTTCATCAGGTTATATTTGAAGATTAAATCAGATAATACCATGTAAATTACAGTTATGTAAACAGCTAGCCATTTACCAAAATCCATTCTCTCCTTTACTACAGTAATAGAGCTGTAGCTATGTTCCTCCTTGTGTGCTTAAGAAAAACTTTCTGATTCTGGATTTACTCTTTTTCTCTTTCCTGTTGAAGGAAACACAGAGGCTTTGTCCTGAAGATGGTATCATAGCTGTCATCACTGGTTTCTATATGACCCTAAGGAGGGGAACCTTGGACTTTTATGTAAGAAATAAAAGTTCTATCTTGTTTGAACCACGAATTTTAGGTACTCTTTCAATAGCAGATATATTTTCCTAATTAATATAAACATTAACATAACTCTCACAAAAGCACTGTTTTTAGGTAGAATGACAATAAATCATATAGGGAGTACTGGAGAACTATGTGCTGTACAAGTCAGGAATTAATTTCTAGTGAATAAAACAAAGAAGCCCAATAGAGGAGATAAATACTCTCCTAGTTATTATTTCAATTACTGATTTGAAATTTGTCTTATTTTAGGCAATTACATTTTTTTCTCTCTTCTGCAAATTTTATAAAGGGAAGCTGAAAATAGCAAATGCCCTTAAAAGTGAAAGGATTTAGAATAAATCATATATGAGAATAAAAGCTGGACCAGTGCATAATTCTCCCCACAGAGGAAGGATTCCATAAAATCTAATTCCAAGGAGATGAGAGAGAAACCATTAGCTTGACTTCTTCTCAATCCTGTGACCAGTATTGGATCTTTGGAAAGCACAAGATTTTTAGGGGGCCATATCAGAAAAAGACGTGAGCAGTTCGGATTGTTGTGTTTATGAATTGGGCCAGGATATGGAAAAGGGTTCTCTGTTCCATTTGAAAAATATGGGTTCCTCTGTCTGTACTTCAGTGAGGAATTTTCTCAGATCCTATCAACTTTTCTCATTATTTCGCCCAAAATGGTTCAGTTTAAAACAGCTTAGACTC
The DNA here is from genome assembly GCF_000696425.1 of Galeopterus variegatus. Classification (NCBI taxonomy): domain Eukaryota; kingdom Metazoa; phylum Chordata; class Mammalia; order Dermoptera; family Cynocephalidae; genus Galeopterus; species Galeopterus variegatus. Next base: position 65,380 of record NW_007726753.1, read on the forward strand.
AAAAAAGGGGGGAAAAAAAACCAATTGGAACCCCTCCAAAAGGAAGACTTGGAACATGGTTGAAGAGCAGGGTTCCTTTTGTCTGTTTTTCCTTTTCCCTACAATGACACCATCTTGTATGAGATCAACAAACCCTATATGTACAGGAAAACCTGCATCTCATTTCTGCTGAAATATGGTTTCAATTTAGGATTTGAGTTTCCAGATTGACTTGTGAACATTTAAAGGACTCAATGTCACTGTGACATAATGTTCCCCAAAGGCCAGTGGGCAATCATTATCTGGCTGTCAGTGGTCAGAGGTGCTGATGTGACTGCGGAAACCAATGTGGAAAAACAGAGAAGTAAAGAGGGGAAAACGGAGGGTGTCATGGGGGGGCGGGAAATGGCATAAAGGGACTTAAACATTTAAAGAGTTTGTTAGAAGACGAAATATGCTGGACTAAATAGAAAAAGATGGGACTATTACAGATAACTTAGAATGTGTTTAAAAGACCACTTTCAATAGAAAAAGATTTTTAAAAATGCATTTTCAAACCAAGAGGTAGGAACCAGATCAAAAAGGAAGAATAATCTACATGTGAAGAAATTAGTCCAGGAGCTAAACATGATATAATTATTTTAAAAACCATGACAATAATGGCAGTGGGAACAAAATAGCAATTCCAACAACTACCACTACCATCTGTGGAGATCTGTTTACATTCCATTCACTTTGCCAGCATTTTATGTAAGTCATCTCATTTAATCAGTCGTGGGAGTCGTAATATACCTGTTTTACAGGAGAAAACAATAAAACTCAACAGGTTTGGGAAGTTGTAACTTTCTTCCCCTTTCCCTGTATTCTCTCTTCCCTCAAACAGTGGTTTGATGAAGGTGAATTTAACTACATTTGAAAGGAAAAAAAAAAAGGATATAACACAGAGCATATGGAGAAGGGAGGGGAAAGCTATCTTTTTATTATTTATTTTGTTAATGATGAAGATTGTGTTAATGGGATTTGTTTAATTTATTAATTTGTGTACATGAAATCCCTCTGCCTGGCTCATACCAGGCCTGGGAAACACTTCATTGCCCTCATGGGATCCTCTCTGACACCCTGTCTAGCAATCTAGCTGCCCTTAAACCAGACATTTCTGTTCCCTCTAAGAAGATGCTGTGATTTCTTCTTCCTGATTCAATGCATTTTAGGGATGATTGCACCCAAAATTTCACCCCTTACATAACTGAGAATCGTGAGCAAAGGAGTTCCCGTAGGAAATGGTTTCTGTGCTGTTTATGGAAGAGTGGCCTGGAGGTAAGATGGTCTGTTTCTGAAATTTGGTTTGAGAGCTGTCTGTGAGAAAAGGAACTACCATTTGCTCAGGAGAGATTTTTGTTCACTATCTTGGGTATTCTGGACCACAGATTTTTTTTTTTTTTTT
>NW_007726753.1:68544-70913 GCF_000696425.1 Galeopterus variegatus
ATAGAATGGTAGGAAAATAACAAGCTCAACCTCCAAACAAGATAAAATTGGTTAAGTCAATTCTCAGCTTGTTCTAGTTGGGATAATTACTGTGGGAAGTAATAAATACCCATTTTTAGCCAGTTTTACTATCTGGGATTTTAACTGCAGTTAATTCTATTTTCTGCATCTTCATATCTGCTTACAAAATCTGACTAGGAAAAACATCCTCGCACAGTGAGTTCATTTTATCCACCCTGCTTTCTTAGCTTTCTAATTTTTAGCATGTATAGGTTTATCAAGTTTTGATTGGACATTCTGAACAGAAAATGTGACAGGGCAATAGCATTTTTACTAAAAATTTTTCTAACCACAAGGTTGTCCTGCAATCTGTTCGGTATGGAGAAATCTAAGTAACTTTTCCTAGTGTTTTTTTCCTCAGCCAGAAACAACTGAGTATTTAATGTTACAGATAATTCTTTGTGCTTAGTCACACTATTAAACTTTATGATAGGAATGGGCAGTAGTACACACTTATTAAAAAATTATCTGTTTCAAAATATAATTGCAGTTCCTGCGTTTTAAGACCTTGGAGAAGACATGTCAGGTCTGGCTGAGTTGGATGGGTGTGAGGAGATATTTAATTTACAATAGTGTGACTTTTCAAAAGGCTTTCTCCATTTCTTTTTTCTATTTTCCCCAGCTTTTTTCAAAGTTGATAAAACCTACTTCTTTTCTTTTGGCTTTGGTGCTCTCTCTGGATGACCATGTTTTGTAAACGTTGGATAATCNTTGGATAATCGGCTCCCTTCTGAGGAAGTTCTTTGGAGGTCAGAGGCTAATGCTATCAAACATCAGGCTGCCTGGTTTATTGTAAGGGTGTTTGGTTAAGATCAAGATCTCAGATAAGAGGAGTTGCTCTGGCTGGGAAAGGAAATGGCCTGGGATACAGCACAGGGATTCCTAGAGGGAAGCAGAAAGAGGGAGATGAACACAGGCTAAGTTGTAGTTCGTTTTTCTCTGAAATCGTTAGACGGTCAACGTACATTCTTCATTTAATACTGGAAGAGCCATAATTTGAGTTATGGGTAAAAATAAGAAATACTCACCTTCAGATCTGCACTATCAAGATTCCCAGAAAGTCAGGTGGCTAGAAAGGAACTGTGAAGCAAAACAAATGAGTTTCCAGTTCCCTGAGTTCAAACCCAGACTCCTTGGATTTGGAGGTCAAAGCTCACCACTCATGGTGACACCTCATATTTTAAGTGCTTTTCTTCTGAGGAGTTGAAAGCACCTAGCAGACATGACTTTTTTGTGCAGTGCAAGAACACACAGGTATTATCAAGTGAAGAGCTACATTCAAAGATCTGAGTCCCTTGGTCTATCCAGTTTAATGATACCAATTTTATCGTCACATTATTTTTTTTTTCCTGTGTATGCTTTCAAAGTGACATACCACTTTAGCCAGTCACCTGCTTTATAGGAAGCTGTCTAGCTTTATATACTTGAAATGCTTTTTTCTTAAGGGACATCAGAATTTCCTCAGCGTCACTGCAAAGTCCTTATACATGAGATCATATGCTGTGCCAATTATTTGTCCTCATTTGTGTCTATTTCTCTCATTTTTCTAATTATTTGTTTCTCATTTGTGCACTGATCAAGGACTGTCTTAATAATATCCAACAATCAATTTAGGAGAAAATGTTCAGAGCATGAAAAATAATTAAAATGTGGTGGGGAGGTGGAGGAGAGTGTTTACAGTGACACTGTAGTTCAACGTCTTCATTTTACTGATGAGGAAATTAAAACCCAGACAATGCCAAGTCCTTCATTACCAGAAGGAAAAAAAAAATACTTTCATTTGTGGCAAAACTTTGCTTTGAAATTCTAACCTCAGAGGAAGTCCCGATTAGGGCAGTACCTAGGCTGGGCATGGCTGCTGTTCTGGATCTGCCGCTGCATAACCTGCATGGACATGAGCCCCTAGGCCCCCTCAGGGCTTGAGTTCTTCAGAAAAGGAGAATAATACATTAAATGATGGCTGTGTCTTCCAGCTCTAAATGACTAGAGTCACCTGGTATTTCCTCCCTTGGATGCTATGACTATACCTTTTTCTGAATTAGGGATGGCCTCAAAGCCTGTGGCTTATGTAGAATTGGTGAGTCATGTCAGGCTCTCGTTACACATCAGACCTGGGTGCCACACCCATGCTCTTCTGGCACATATCAGAGGAAGACCAGAGAGCATTCGTTGCTTTTGATAGCAGGTCATCTGTTCCCCAGCTCTCCTGGTCTCTGGGTGACTAAGGGAAGAAGACACACTTCTCTGTATCTAGCCATCCTTTCAGAGGCAGCGTGACCACCTCTCCTCCGTGAAGCCCCACCCAACTC
>NW_007726753.1:71927-73524 GCF_000696425.1 Galeopterus variegatus
GCTCTTTCATTGCCTATAGTTTGCATGCGTAACTACCTGTCTTACCTCCTCCATGACTCTGTGAAGCCTGTTAAGGCAGGAACTACATCTTTTGTATCAGTCAATGTCTGTTCTGTTGTTGAACATAAAAGTAGAAGCCTAAGGAATACTTGACATTTTTCTCTGCTTTGAAAGTTGTGGCTACAAAGGAAACACTACTCCCTCATTTTTCTCCCTTTATTCACCTTTTCCCCACCCACTGTGACAATGGTTGCTTGAGTGTGACTAATATTAGAATAACTTTACATAAGTTTATTCATATACCTTGCATTTTAATTCTCATAGTTATACTGAGATGAGTGGTGTTGTCTCCAATTTTCAGATGAGAAGATGGAGGCCCAAAGAGATTAAATAACTTGCCTGGAGCCACATAAGCAGTAAGTGGCAGAGTAGACATTCAAGTCAGGATGCAGGGCTCTCTACTGAGAATGCTTTCCCTGTTCCTTGATGTTTACCTGTCCTGAGACAGTGTTAACAGTGCCGCATTATACAGACGCCTCCACACTTACATTAACAATGCTGAGATAAGGCCCAGGGGTAGACTGCACGCAGTTATAAAGTAGATGTCTATCTTGGCTACTATAGTTTTACTTTCAGGGATTTGCCTCCTTAGTGATCTCCCTTCTCTGAAAACACTCAGGATTTCTCATTGCATGTACACTCTCTGCTTCCTCCTCTACTTTTCCTTTCCCACTTACCCAGAGGCTTTAAACTCATTCACATCGAAGTATAAATGACTGCCAAGGCTTATGTATTTCTTCTTCCATAGGTACTTGCAGTTCCCAAGTGGTGCATGTTAAGCCAGAGAGATGATTTTCAACTGGTAGAAGTTAAGACACATACCAGAGAATGTGGAAATGTCAAAACATACTCCTTACATGTCATTTTTTTNTTAAGACACATACCAGAGAATGTGGAAATGTCAAAACATACTCCTTACATGTCATTTTTTTCTCAAAAAGAACCACAAGGTAAAAATAAATATTTGGGAGGAGAACATTGTCTGTCCCCTAGGCAGATTTCCAAAATTATATCCTGGTTTTCTAGGTCTCAGGATCATTTCACCACAGCATTGGTCTGTGTGAAATATTGTGCAGTAATAAAATCTACGGGTTGAGAATAAACCAGGTTAGTGTCCCAAAGTGGGTATAATCCAAAGTCCAGATGCTCCCCTCGGAGTGACTCTATAGTAACAGTGAAACAAACAGGTGCAGGACAGGTGCAGTGGGATGAAGACAGTCTCAACTAGGGGGTTATATGTACGTGTCAAAAAATACAGATAAAAATAACAGCTTATACCATGCCAATCTTTTATAGTTTTTCCCTATTAAATCATTTTACTTGGGACTAAAAGCAGCATAAACCCATCAATGTCTTCTGATTGAGAATTGTACTCATCTCCAGAAAGTCCGTTCTTTCTGTTAGTATTTTACTTGGTTAAATTACTCAACTTAAATTATTTGTCTGTATTTATCAATCACCGCAAAACTTATCTGTCTTGTGAAATTTGTTCTCCTCCACAGCATCTGCTTCACCCCTATACACACTGTAGCTGTCA
>NW_007726753.1:75362-76679 GCF_000696425.1 Galeopterus variegatus
CATGCCCATTTCCAGCCAGTTTTTACTCCACCATAGGTGGTATGATTTCTATCTCCATAGCTTTCTAATTTCTATCTCCATAGTTTTTTTTTCTGCCTGCTATTAAACTTCATATACGTAAAATCATGCATATTATGCTTCTTTATTTCTGGCTTCTCTTGCTCAATACAATGTTTTCAAAATCCATGTTTCTGTGCGTATTGGTAGTATGTTTCTTTCGTTGCTGAGTGGTGCTTTATTGTGTGACTATATGACAATTTGTTTACTCATTCACCTTAGTGAACTTTTCGGATGTTTGGGGGGACAAATGTGAATATAGCCTCTCTAAACATTTTTGTACAAGTTTCTTTGTGGTCATATGCTTTTATTTCTTTCAGGTGGGAAATGCTGGGTCAGGGTAAATGTATTTAACTTTATCAGAAAATGTCAAACATTTTTTCGAACTGTTTGAACCATTTCCCATTACCATGAGCAATGTGAGTGGTCCAGTTGCTCAAACACCTGTCAACCCCTGAAATCGCCAGACTTTATGGCCATTATTTTCTCAAACATATTTTTCACTCCTAATATTTTCTACATAACTTTCTGGGTTTCCAATTCCATGTATGAAAGACTTGATTTTGTCCCTTGGGTTATTTAGGTTCTGTTCATTTCTTTAAAAATATTTTCTTCCCATTGATTTTTTTTTTAAATTAATTAATTATTTATTTATTTTTATTTTGTCAATATACACTGTATAGGATTATTATGGCCCGTCACCGACACCTCCCTCCCTCCTCCCTCTCTCCCCTCCCCCCCAAGNTGAAACCTAGGCTGGGCCATATGATTTGCTTTGGCAATGGGACAGTAACAAACATGACACAAGCAAAGATTTGAAAAATGCTTGTGCATTGGAACTTGATGCACTTGGAATCCTGCAATTACCATGTGAATGAGTCTGAGCTAGTCTGCTGGGGAATGGGAAGCCACAGGGTAGAGAACTAAGGTATCCCACCTCAGAGCCTGCCAACGACCAGCCATGTGACAGACGCCATCCCACATCAGCCAGCCTTCAGATGACTCCAGATGTAGGAGAGTTCTATAAGATCAGCTGGGCCTGTCCAGAGGGGGAAAATCCACCCAGCTGACCAACAAAATCGTTAGCTAAATAAAGTGAATGTTGCCTTAAGCTATAAGGTTTTCCAATGGTTTGTTACACAGTGAAAAGAAACTGATAGAAAAATACAGAATATTTCTCTCCCCTCAGAAAGTTTCTTCATGCCCATTTCCAGCCAGTTTTTACTCCACCATAGGTGGTATGATTTCTATCTCCATAGC
>NW_007726753.1:78123-79000 GCF_000696425.1 Galeopterus variegatus
TAGATTGTTTGTTTTTCTTTTTTTTTTTTTTTTTAGCTCCCACCAATGAGTGAGAACATGTCTAATTTCTTTTTCTCTGCCTGACTCGTTTCACTCAATATTATTCTCTCAAGGTCCATCCGAGTCATATGAAAAAATGCTCAACATCACTCAGCATCCGGGAAATGCAAATCTTCCCATTGATTTGGATTCATTTCTGCTGACCTGTTTTAAGTTCATTGATCTTTTCTTTTCTTGTGTCTGACATGCTCTTAATACCCTCAATATATATTTTTAAAAACTTAAGATCTCAAGCAGAACAAAAAAAAAAAAAATGCTTGAGAGAACAGGGAAAGGGAACTGGCTTGGCTTTTATGGTGATTAGGAGGTGAGGCAGAGATGAGGGTTCCCGGTCATGCACAGGCCATGCCAAAGAAGAGAGAACTGGGCTGTGTCATCAGTTTATCTAAATATGGGAAGCAGAGAGGGAGGGGGAATTGGTGGGGTTTGGAAGCTGTTGTCAAACATCAAAAATGGGATCAATTTCTTTAAAATACTTTCTAACTTCAACCTCCACATGTCCTATCCAGTCTCCCTATTTAATTTTACTCCCTGGCACTTACCACCATTTTCTGACTATATATTTACTTATAAATTGCCCCTTCCTCACTCATAGAATGAAACTTAAATCAGAGATTTTGTTCGCTACTGTGTCCAATGTGCCTAGAACAATGCCAAACACAGTCCAATAGATATTTGTTTGTTAAAATATTTAGAAGACAATGTAATAATATTGACACCTATAATTTATGGATGTATCTTTTCTATAGCACTGCATCTTAGTTTGATCAAAATAAATTCTTCTGTAAGAATATCGTTAACTCCTGGACTCTAGCAA
>NW_007726753.1:80086-81116 GCF_000696425.1 Galeopterus variegatus
ATTTACTTTTCAAACCAATTACTCCAATTCCCTCATTCTAGATGGCTCTTAAATAGAGCAAAGGCTTTTTTTCACCTGCTTGGTTGAATGTAGATACTTGTGTTAACTATTACACCCCCTTTCTTGCTTTATTTTAGCAACTCCTCGGCAACTGGTTTCTTTGTAGTAACATTAATCTTTAAACCAGAACTGTAAATTGCACAAATAGTTAGAGGTTTTATTATCCAATTCTTAGTCAGACTTTCAGTTGATTTCTCTTCTGACAGCATAATCTGAATGGTATGAAGATAACCCTGATGGCAAAGTAAGGGAGAAGGTGAAGGGGAACTGAGATTTTTCTTGTATTTTGTTTGATCTGTTAATGCTGGAAAAAAAATCTCTATTTCACTGGATAATCCTTCTCACTTCTCCCCTTTGCTATTCTAAAGTTTCTGTCTTCAGAAAGCTTTATAATTCAAACCTTTGTTGCTGTGTTAAATTAGATAAATACTTATTTTCCTTTTCATTGAGCAAATTTATTAGTTATTTTCTAAAATATATATTCCTCAGATTCTTTTTCCCACTATGCCTTAGAAATGCTTTATTCTAGAAAGAATACTCTATGGATAAAAAGCTTAGCATGGTGCCTACTGCTTGGTTGGTACTCGATACATTCAGTTTGCTGTCTTCTTCCTTCTAGTAAATGCAATGGCATATTTAAGGATCAGTGACCTTGCTCATAGGACATATACATGACAGGAATAAAGACATTTATCACTTTGCTCCAGTAGGGTAAAGTTGAAGAAGTAATGCCAGCTTTTGCACAGAACAGTAATAAACAAATCGGTCACTTCTGCAGAAACTGAATGAATAGAACTTGACTCTAGTATGTCCACACACCTCTATTTCTATCACAAGAGTTGAATATTTACCAAAATCAAGCACGGTGTTTCCAAACCAGTTTATGCCGTTACACTTGATAGTCATTATGTAATTTAGTTAAATATTGGGCCGGCCCGGTGGCGCACTGCTACAGTGCGCCGCTTGGGAG
>NW_007726753.1:82369-87314 GCF_000696425.1 Galeopterus variegatus
TGTGTGTGTGTGTTCCCCCAGGTTGTACAAAAGTAAGAAAAAAGATCAGGATTTTAACCTGGGTCATTCTCTTTTCCAAGCCTGAGGTCTTTGCATTATATCAATAGTGCATTGAGGAAAACCAAGGCTTCTCGAATGCACACAAAAGGCCTGCCCCTCCCAGGGTAGGGGGAAATGTGTTTCCAATCCTCTTTACAACACTAACAGAATAAGTGTTTTAATGTTCCAGCCTTAATGGATTAGTCGTTGCTTTCCTGCCTCCATGCCTTTGCTTGTGTTTCTTGTTTCTTTTGCTCACTCCCACTCCCCAGCAACCCAATTCCCATTATGGAAATTGTATGCATTTTGTGTAGATCCACATAATCAACCAAAATCCTCCTTGCTCAATACCAATATTTTATATTTATTGATACTGAGAATAGCCATAATAATACTCAAGATTAAATGAATATTTTCTCTGTACCAGGCAGTGTTCTAAGTGAAATATGTGATAAACAGGCTATATAATGATGTTGGCATACAGATGAGAATATAAAGAATTAGAAATTTTAAAATCCTAAGGTCACACAATTATGAAGTAATATAATGAAATTTGTACCCAGTAATTCTGACTTGGAACTCCAGATTCTTATGCACTACATTCCATCTGGTGAGTGGATATGTTTAATATACTCAACATTTATTCAGAGGAAGCCTATGGTAATTTATCTTTCTCTAGGACTAGTATATCTATCAAGCTCACAATGAGGGTTTTGCCCGAGGTTGAAACCTTCCCATGAAGCAGAAGAAATAATTTTTGAGCTGCCAGACTCATGGAGGTTTGATTATAAAACTAAGATGTTTTCAACATGAAAATAGAGACATGAAAATAATAATGAAGTTGTTATTCAATTGGAAAAGGAAATGTCCTTGGAGAGAACATAACCTAGACTTCAAGGACAGAAGAAAGTCAAAGGAAATGTAGAGTGAAATAAATCTCAGTGGAATCTCCCTCCCTTCCCCCAAAACAATCAAGTAATTGCCACATACAAGTATACTTCCCAAGCACTCAAGTCACAGAAAACTGTTTTTGCCATTTTTGTCCTTACAAGTTAGTATTTTTCTTTGGTCTGATTTCTAATTTTTAAAATGGTGGATTAAATATATATAAAGACATCTTTCATAAATCAGTCTCAGACAAGTCCAAAAGAAAAGAACATGTATGAATTACTATATTAAATAGAATTTGTTATTAAGCTGCATTAAAAATGTTCTTCAGCTGTATAAAAGATCTTTGTGAAATATTTCTGCTGTCTTTGATTTCTTCATTGTATGAGTAGACACTTAGCCATGAACACAAAAATTCAGAGAATTGTTTAATAACATCTAATAAAAATGCCTGCCAATTTCTATTGAGTAACTTACTTGATGGATAGATTTTTCACAACTTGAAGTGTTAACATACTTTGGCATCCAATATTAATCTGGCACAAAAATGAATTCTTTGTTACTGCTACTACTAATTCTCTTCTTTCCCATTCAACAGTCATGAGAAAATGGTTATTATTATTTTAATATTTAGGATTAGATATTTAATAAAAAGTTCATAAAGTTGTTGTAAATATTAAACTTTGAATAAGGATTGCATGACAGACAAATTCAAGAATGGAATGAAAGAATAGATTTCAAACCTGATATCCTGAGTGTATAGTATAATGCCTGGTACATAATAGATGCTCAATAATTATGTCAAAATCAAAAGAACTGAGCACAAAGAGTAATAGTACAATAATATGTGAAAGAGTTCATGATAAGGTCACATACTAAATATATTATGAAAGTAGGTGATAGTCTACCAAGATTGGTATAGAATTTAGATGACTGTAATTTGTCTCTTTTTAATACAATTTTTTTATTCAAACTATTTTTAAATTTAGTTGTACATATTTTTGGTGTATGATATTTTTTTAAAAATTAATATTCAGTGGCAATATATCTAAACTATTTTATCCACTATAGGGTAGATATTTTTAAATTTAGTTGTACATATTTTTGGTGTATGATTTTTTTTAAAAATTAATATTCAGTGGCAATATATCTAAACTATTTTATCCACTATAGGGTAGTGTTTAACTGTATTTAAAAGGAAAGTTTCTAGAATAATATCGTGAATTTGAATCACCATTTTCTTTTATTTATTTTTTATTGTAACATAGTTGATTATGCATATCTGTGGGGTACAGAATTGAATATCAGTACCTGTGTGCAATATGTTGTACTCAAATCAGGACTGTTAGTCTATTCAGCATTATATAATGAAATCATTTTCATGTCCCTTTACCAATTCCTCCCTTACCCATCTCCTCCTCTCACTTTCTCACCTCTGGTAACCTCAGTTCTGTTCTCTCCTTTTGAAAATTCAGTGTATTATTGTGATTGNGATTGGTATAGAATTTAGATGACTGTAATTTGTCTCTTTTTAATACAATTTTTTTATTCAAAATATTTTTAAATTTAGTTGTACATATTTTTGGTGTATGATTTTTTTTAAAAATTAATATTCAGTGGCAATATATCTAAACTATTTTATCCACTATAGGGTAGTGTTTAACTGTATTTAAAAGGAAAGTTTCTAGAATAATATCGTGAATTTGAATCACCATTTTCTTTTATTTATTTTTTATTGTAACATAGTTGATTATGCATATCTGTGGGGTACAGAATTGAATATCAGTACCTGTGTGCAATATGTTGTACTCAAATCAGGACTGTTAGTCTATTCAGCATTATATAATGAAATCATTTTCATGTCCCTTTACCAATTCCTCCCTTACCCATCTCCTCCTCTCACTTTCTCACCTCTGGTAACCTCAGTTCTGTTCTCTCCTTTTGAAAATTCAGTGTATTATTGTGATTGTTGTTGTTCTTATTTATTAATTTGTTGTTTATATTTTACATTTTTTAGCTCACATTCATGAGTGAGGACATGTGGTATTTCTCTTTCTGTGCCTGGCTTATTTCCCTTAACATGATTTTCTCTGTTGATCCATTTTGCTTAAATGGCAGAATTTCCTTCTTTTTTATGACTAAGTAGTATTCCACTGAGTCTGTATACTACATTTTCCTTATCCAGTCATCCATCCGTGGATATTTAGGTTGGTTCCATTTCTTGGCTATTGTAAATAGAGCTGTGATAAACATTGGAGTACAGGTATCCCTTTGACATGATGATTTTCATTCCTTTGGGTATAAACCCAGCAGTGGAATTGCTGGATCACATGGCAGTTCTAACTGTAGTTGTTTGAGGAAACTCCATACCATTTTCTATAATGGCGGCACCATTTTGCAGTTCCACCAGTGCAGGAGGGTTCCCCTTTCTCTGTATCCTTGCCAGCATTTGTTATTCTCTGTCTTTTTGATAACAGTCATTCTAGCTGGGGTGATGAGAACTCAATGTGGTTTTGATTTGCGTTTCCCTGATGCTGAGTGATGTTGAGCATTTTTTCATGTCTGTTGGCCATTTGTGTATCTTCTTTTGATAAATACCTATTCAGCTCCCTTGCTCACTTTTTAATTGGGTTGGGTTTTTTTGTTTGTTTTTTTTTTTACTGTTAAGTTGTTTGAGTTCTTTGTATATTCTGCATATTAATCCTGTGTTGAATGTATAGTTTGCAAATATTTTCTCCCACACTGTAGTTTGTCTTTTACTCTGTTAATTGTTTCTTTTGCTGTGCAGAAGCGTTTTAGTTTGATATAATCCCTTTTGTTTATTTGTCTTTTTGTTACCTGCGAATCACCATTTTTTTACACTGTTAACTTGTACAAATGAATAATTGGGTTTCATTGGGAAATTGCTCTGTGTCTCACTTTATCTTCATAGTAAAATGGGATTGTCATAGTATTTCTTCAAAGGATTGTTGTGAGTGATGTTTCAATTTCTGGAACATAATCAACAATATATAGATTCTAGCCATTTAAATTTTACATTATTTCCACCTTCCTGTTTGATGCCATATTTACTTTGTGAACATTAAACTTTTTGACAACTTAGGGTAAGCATTGCTTCTAAAGACTATTTTTTCACATAGTGAGTCACTTAAAACTGTTTAGCTCTAAGTAATAATAGATACTTAGCTGGACTTTTGTGTTCTTTTGTTTGCCTTTTAAAAATAGATTTTTCTGTTCATGTTTAGTTCTCATTTTTCTTCCCATCTTATCACCAATTATTTATTTCTTTTATCAATATCCAGATTTTTCTTAAAGGAACCAACCCTCCTGCTGCCTCAGTTTAAATATTTCAGTTAAGTTTACAATCTGCCTTACCCCAGGCTTTTTTTCTCTTTGGCCACACTGTATGTTTCATATCTGTGGCTAGGGCCAACTGGAGTTAAGAACAACTAGTAAGTCTTTGGGGGAGGGGGAGCAGAGCAAGGAGCGAGAGTTTTTCTTTATGCTTTTACTAAAATTGAAAAAATGTGATTCAAGAAGTGCTGGAGGTTACTACCTGGAAGCAGAAAATATAGATGGAGAGAAACTGAGTTCTGGTGTCATGTTTGAGCCCCTGGAGTCCCTATGACTAGAGTTCACAGATGTGGGAGTCATAAACCAATAGGTTTTCTTTGCTTAGATGTGTTTAATTAGCTTTCCTGTCACTTGCAACTAAAAGGAAGTAAAATGATAATCTGCCTATGGCTAGGCTACCAGTTACTATTTCTTATTTTATCAATGCCCCACTTTTCTCACAATCCTCCAAATATCTTGCTAATTTGCTATTATTTATCAGCTCTGGGCTGAGAAATGAAATAAGCTAGTTTGTTAGTGTTTTGTCTTAACATGAATAAACATTCTCTGAGAGGATTTGAGAGAGTTTTATAATATGCATATTTTACTTCTTAGAAACATTCTTTTTTTCTTTTAATTTTTTTCAGAATCTTGGCTATATTTTGAATAGCTGTTGCTGCTTAAT
>NW_007726753.1:87893-89405 GCF_000696425.1 Galeopterus variegatus
CAGCTCTGGGCTGAGAAATGAAATAAGCTAGTTTGTTAGTGTTTTGTCTTAACATGAATAAATATTCTCTGAGAGGATTTGAGAGAGTTTTATAATATGCATATTTTACTTAGAAACATTCTTTTTTTCTTTTAATTTTTTTCAGAATCTTGGCTGTATTTTGAATAGCTGTTGCTGCTTAACAGTAATATATTGCTGTAGAATGTCTTTAGAGCCATAGAGCCTAGCATCCTATCTCAGACTTACCACTTATTAGTGCTATCTATTTGAAAAACAGTCATTTAATATTTCTCAATTTCCTGGTATCTCATTTTGCAAAAGGGGAATATAAACACCTCGTGGGCTGTAATGAGAAGTAAATATAATGCACTTGGAATTGGGCATGGCCTGTGATGGCTGCTCATTGAATGTGCTGTCCCCTTTTTAGTTCATTTCTAAGTTGATGGGATACTTTCAATTGCTCAAATGATGATTATAAAGCCAGGTAGTCTGAATTTTTTTCTCTCGCTTTCTAATTATTTATTTTAGGATATTCCATTTTCTCTTTCTACTTCAGAGGAGCAAGAAACAGGGAGAAATCAGAAAAGAAATGTAAATAGATATTACTCTTTTTTTTTTTTAACCTAGTTTGGGCTCAGACATGATAAAAAAAAAAGCTAAAGCCCTTCTCTTTAATAAGCCTTAGGAGTTTGAGTTTTATGGTAGCATAGTCCTTTGTTCTTGTGCTTTCTCTATGTTTAAGTTTCTTTTCCTACAAATACTATTTTCTCAGAATAGTATCTTACTGAATATTTTAATTTTCTAGAATGATAGTGACTGAGGTAACTCGTGGTTTCATATCCATTTAGACACATCTGTGATTTCAGAGGAGTTATTATGTGTTTCTGTAGCATTCTAATCATTTAAGTGTGCCTTAAACACATAAGCATTTATTGTCAATCTTCCTGTTTTACAGTCTTTCCAATTCAATCCTGCTTTCCTCACATGGAAGACAGCTAAGAAACCTGCTCAGATTTCCTTTACTCAGCCTCCCTGCTGCCAGTTTTCTTATTCCTCTATCCCAGAGGACACCAAAAGGCTGCTCACGTTTCCTCGGTGGGGTATGTGTCCCACCTGGCCTCTTCCGCTCCTGCTCAGCAACAGGTGTTTGTTTTTGTGCTGTCAAGACTCTCTACCCTCTAGCTGTCAGAATTCATTCCCAATGAAAATGTAGACATCTGAGTTTCTTCCAGACTTCAGTGAATAAATTGTCAATTTCCATTGTATGAAAATAATTTTCCTTTGATGGAATAATCATGTTCCTGAACCATTCCACTAAACAACAATAACGAAAACAAATTTAGCTATCCTTACAGGTAGAATCAGTGATTAATCTATTTGTTGCCGTTTTCCCCCCCTCCTTTCCAAAGGTCCATCAAGCCTGTGGTTCATATCAGCTTCAACAACTAACAAGGGAATCAGAATTCTGGCAACTCCATTTTTTGGCCACGTGACATGTTGGATTTCAGTGAA
>NW_007726753.1:90702-91404 GCF_000696425.1 Galeopterus variegatus
CCCCATGGTTCCCCACTCCCCGGGGATGGGAGGCACCATAGATCAGAGCCACTCATCTTTCTACTTAAGTCCATAACCAGGGACACCTGGGCGCACATGCACAATTACACTAGATGATAACCAAGGAACACCTGAGCACAAATGCCTATTTACATCAAATGCTCGGCAAGATTCTGAACATCCGAAGGGTCCTGACCATTTTCCTATGTTTTCCTAACAGCCTCTTATTTTATAGCAGATATGAATTTTCCCAGAGGTCTTAAGAATGTGAGATATGACACATTACACTGTTTAAAGATTTGTGAAACTGAATTTTATTCTGAGCCTTCATCTAGTTGATCTGCCCAGAAATTTAGTCTCTGTCACTATTGTAGATTACCTCCTTTCTTCCTCAAGGGTTGTGCAAAGCTTCATATGATCTGATACAGAGCAGAGTATTCCACAAGGCCCCTGCATTTTTGCTCTATGCTAGTCATGACTAATGGGCTCTCCATTTTAGTCCTTACAGTGATTTGGAGCCCCTGCACTTTGGGGCATTGGATTCTTGGCATTGCCTGGAGGTCCAATGCGTACGGTGCACCAAATCAGTCTCTGAGAATGCCACCTTATCAAGCTCTAAGCCTCAGAGAGAGACTGGGGCTTGGAGTGCTGCTGCTCACAGTTCCTGCAGATGTCTCCTCTTTCACAGTCTTGAGTAATCTC
>NW_007726753.1:93258-94412 GCF_000696425.1 Galeopterus variegatus
ATATTAATTTCTCTTCTTTTTCTTGTTTACACTGGAGATATTTTCTTTAAACAACCATCGTACTGGGATAGTAAATATTTAAAACATAAAATAAGATGTATTTCTGTTGATTCACAGCTTCTCAAACTTTCTTCACTCTCCCTACATTATTCCTCTTTTCTAACACTCCGGATTCCTCTCTGGAACCCCTAGTTTAGCTAAAGTAAGACTGGTCTAGGGAGACACTAAGGATTCTGGAAGGGAATTATAGTGAAGAACTTGGCACACCTGAAATTCAGTGATGTTTCAGATTATTTCCAAGAGTAAGACTTTATAGATAAATGATGCTTTATTAAGATCTGAATACCTTCTATTCAAAACAGTTTGTTTTGTATTTCAGTGGTGGTTTCCAGGCCATAAAGATTAAAAGCCTGCCAGTGCTATTGGAAAACAATATAAAATGTTTCATAATGGAATACGAAGAAAGATCTTGCCAATCTTATTCTTGTGGAGCAACAAGTATACTGTTCCTCTTTGTTTTTTCAATATTAAAGTCTCTTTCTTTTCATATATATGAATTTGAAAAGGTCAGTATTCAGTAATAGGAGAAAGATTTGGCCATATTTTATGGTACTCTTGGGAGAAAGAGAGAGAGAGAGCAAGAAAGACATTTTCCAAGTGGTTGTACGGATGAGATATTATTGTGAGATGTACATGCTTACAGCTGGTAGTAATCACTCCCCAGCATCATACAGTTATTTCCCAGTATCAAATGTGAACACATGTGAGCCTTTCCCTTAAAGGGCACTTTTTATTCATGTCCTTGAATATAGGTTATCATTGTGATCCTAACCCACTTTTATGAGCATCTGTTTTTAATCAGATAAAAGGTCTTTATTGGACTCTTCTTGTGGGTTAAAGAAAAGTGAAAGATTGATAACAGAAATTTCTTTTATTCATTTAGTTTTCTTTCTTAATTTTTGAAAACATGCCTTTGGTAATGTGACCCTTTAAAGGTTGTTTGTCACATGTACCTTACATATCTATTTACTGTAATACAAAGTTAGAATCTCAGGAAAGTAATTCTTTTGGAGAAGACGGTTATCTATTTTATATTAAAATAATCTTAATTAACACCAAAGTGAAGGGTATTCAGCCTCACTTCCATTTTTTTT
>NW_007726753.1:94849-153175 GCF_000696425.1 Galeopterus variegatus
TTTTTTTTCCAGAAATTTTAAAAGTAATTCTTTAAGGTATGTTTCAATTTGATGTCATTATTACTATAGTAGGCTGGAAAAAATGGTCCCCCAAAGATAAATTCACTTTCTAATTCCCAGAATATGTGAATATTACCTTAGATAGCAAAAGAGTGAATGTTACATTATGTGGCAAAAGATGTGATTAAGTTAAGGATCTTGGAAGGAGGAATTTATCCTGAATTATCTGGGTAAACCCTAAATGTCATCACAAGTGTTTTTATAATAAAGAGGTAGATTAGAAAAAGATTTACAGAGGAGTAAGTGATATAGAGATGGGACAGAGAGAGATGCAGCCACAAGCCAAGGAACACTGACAGCCACTAGAAGCCGAAAGTTGCTGGGATGGAATCTCCCCTAGAGTCTCTGGAGGGAATGCAGCCCCACCTAAACCCTGATTTCAGAATTCTGGCCTCCAAGACTATGAGAGAATAAAATTCTGCTGTTTTAGGCCACCAAGTTTGTGGCTATTTGTTATAACAGCCACAGGAAACAAACACAGTTACCTTAAAAAACAAAAAGAAAACAACAACAACAACAACAACAACAACAACCCATAATAAACAAAGTTACCTAAGTTACCTAAAGGAAGGAGTTTAAATTTCTATTTTATGTGAAATGAAAAAGCACCTGCCAGCTTCTTTAAATTGTTGATTGTTTATGTTTTTATGGCTTTTTATGAGGTTGCAACCATTTTCTTCCTCAATTTTACATTGCATTTTTATTAAAGATATTTCTTCTGATCATGGCATGGCAGTATGTAAAAAATAATTCTGATTTGCTTGGAAAGATTTGGGTTTACAGTTAAAATTCAAGATTGTTTCTGTCATCTGAAATACTGGAGATGCACACAAACATCATATATATATATATTTACACACACACACACACGCACATACATGCACACACACGCATACACACATACACATAAATATATCTTGGATTCTTGGTTTTTGTTGTTCTTTCACTGAAAAGAGAAAAAATAAACCTGATTGCAACAGTATAAATCCACAACAGTTCTGGTGCTCTGAAGTCAAACATACTAGCAAATGTAAAAATGCAAAGGCAGTAATTGAAATTCCATTTCCTCGTGACAAACTTAAGTCTTCCTGTGTTGCCCTGATCAACACTCCAAGTTTTAAGGAGTGCCTTAGGATTGTACTTCTTGCTTAAAGTTTCAAGTCCTAGTATCCTTTCCTTGTAGTATTATTACAAATGTTGACTGTTTAGAAGGAATATTAACTAACTTATTGTTTTATTGGTAGGTTGTCAATGAACACATGCTATGCATTTGTTATAAGTGCTGGAAAATTAAGCAAAATCAGGTGCAATGCCTGACAGAGGAAAGCTGAAGAAGATGGATATTAAACTTTCTTTGAAGAGCATCTTATTAAATCATATGAACCATGTGAAATTGCTGATAATTATTTCTGACCTACAAAAACTGTGATTTCATATGGCTTAGCACAATAATTAGTGGTGATTTGGCAGCTCACCAGTGAATTTAATTTGACTTAATGCTTTGTGCCAAACCTGGTAAACATATTCAGGCCAGTTTTCAGTTTGGTTCAATCTTACTCACTAGAAATGAATAGTTCTCTTTTACTTTACAAAGGTTCATGCAGACTACACTGGATTTCTGCAAATATCTCTGAGAAATATTCAACTTCTAACAGGCTGCAGTTTTCAGAAAAGATGTTCTACTAAGCCAATTCAGTTTCTTAATGCTATAAACCAGATACTGACAAACTTTCTCTGTAAAAGGCTAGACAATAAATATTTGGAGTTGCTGGCCATAAGGTCTCTGTAGCAACTGTTCTGCTTTGCCATGGTAGTGTAAAGGTAGCCATAGATAATATGCAAGCAAATAAGCATAGCAAATTTCCAATAAAAGTTTATTTATTCATGCTGAAATTTGAATTGAAATATTATTCTTCTTTTGATTATTTTGTAATAGTTAAAAAAATGTAAAATTTGTTCTTAGAGTTAATGCACTATAGAAAAAGGATGGGGAGGGCAGCACGTAGCCCATGAGCTGCAGCTTGCTGATTCCTTCTCCAGAAGCACACTTGTCAAAATATATAGGAAACTCATTGTGATCCTTGTTTGATCCCATGACGCATTAGGTTCAATGGAAGAGCCAGGAGAATCATTCAAGTTTAAATTTCTCAGAATCTTACAATTTTAAATTTCTACTTGGGAGGGCTGCCACAAATGTCATTTTTGTAATATTCAGCAAGTTTTGTTCATGGAAAGGAGATGCCCTTTATTCTCTAGGAGATATTCTCAGCAGTATAGTCCACAACTTAACTGGAGAAAAGGGAACTAAATCAGAGGGGAAACTAAGCCAAGAGAAATTTCATTTCCTCTCTAGCAGAGAAATACCAGGCAGTGTCAGGTTTTTCACCTCCATTCATCAACACCTGTTCCAGATGAAGGTAGCACTTTGAAGGTCAAATAGAACAGAGGATTGGGCATCCCTATTGAGATCCAAGGACTTCCTCATCAGCTGGTTTCCTCATTTTGGAAGTCCTAAAAGAGATTAGCTTGCTTCTTTTTTTTCCCCCTGTCATTTTAACTATTAATATCTACCGAACAATCTTTCATTTTGCTAGCTATAATCACAAACAGCCACAAGGCTGGACTGTTTATGCCCCTAACTTACAAAGATTTCATTCAGTGACTGATTTCTTGTCTGAAAAAAAAGGATTACCTACAAGGTGTAAGTAATTGGCTGTGAGCAATCCCTGTTCTTCAGGAAAATGGGCACTACATTCTGAGCTAGAGATTGGCCCACCAAACAGCAATTTGGGAAATCTTTTTCATTCCCTCCTTCCCTTGCTAACTATTCTTTCCACACTAGATAATTGAGATTTTTCTCCCTCTGTAAAATGGGTAATAATAGCAGGCTGTTCTGAGAACAAGTAAATTGATTCATGGTTTGCATGGCTTGCCACACTTAATTATTATTGTCCCAAATATCAATATTTTTGACTATTACCTGAATTATACTCACTGAGTACATTTTCTTGGGAAGGTGAAGATGTATATTAGTCCTTGAAAAAACCCAGTTTCTGCTTAACTCTTGCTGGAGTATAGAATTTTCTACTAAAATTTTACACATTTCTGTGCTTATATACATATACTATTCCAATGGCTTAGAAACACACTTCCCCTTTTTTTCGACTTGCCTCAAGAGCTAATTTCCAGATTCTTCAATGGCTTTTCTTTGAGAAAGATATCCCTAGCCTTTGTCTTTTTTTCCTCATTCTAAGCCAAGTGCTCTGTGCTGTATGTGACCTCTCCGAGAGCACTTATCATATTGCATTATCTATTTATCTACTCAAATGGTTTCTATACTATGACCTCTTTGCAGGAAAGGGCTATTGCTACTTAGCTTTAGTCCCTTTGCTTAATATTAAGTTAGAACTGAGAAGTGAATCTTGTTACCATAATTGATGAGTAAAGGACAATTTAATATGATAGGTAAGATTGGAATTGTATAGAAAAGCTTGGAGAGATTTTCTCTTTTCACTCTTAGCTTTTATACATTTAATAGAGGGGAAGAAACACTCGATCCAGGAGGAGACAGACAATAAACCATGCCCTGGTGTACAGCCTGTCCAGAAATTCCTGTAGCCTCTAAGTTTCTAGCTCCACTACATTGGTTTCATTCCTTCCCCTGCATTGCATTCATTGATGTCATATGCCTGGGTTTATGTCACAAGCAAGTGAATAAGAGCTGAAATAATCTTGGACATAAGGTAGCTTCTGGACACAGCCACTTCTTCTTGGCACTGCCTCTATCATTTTGTTAGGAGAAAACTAAGAGGCAGCAAGAATCAGTAATTAGGTAACATGAATATAAAATTAAGCCAGAGAACACATACTTATCCCTCTTACACAGACAAGCCAAATTTCCAAGTTGGGGCACTGGCAGCACACAGGAATATCTATGGATCGATGTCTTATAATGAAGAGGTCATTGGACCCAGAGTCAGAAACCGGATTCTTACCCTGGTGTTGTCACTTCCCAGCTGAATAAATTGTGCAATGTCATCCCTTTATTGCCAAATTTCTCATCTGTATGGTATGACTGATCATACTAAGATCTGACATGCCTTTCATCTCCTGTCAGAATGTCTAGCTAAACAGATCTGGGTCAGCTCTTTGATAAAAACTTACTTCTACCTAGTGATTTCCCAAGCTAAATCCTTTGTTTCCACCCTTCATCCATGGAGAACTCATTCTGCTTGGGAGGCTGTGGAGTAGCAAATTTGGGGGACAGCACTGCAGTAAACAGGACTGTTTCTAGCTTTAAAAAATCTGTATGAGGCATAAAGGAGGCCCTGGGAATGGGCAGGTATTCTCCAGGACATTGAATTTTCAATTGAGTGCATTTCATTTTCTTAGTCAAGCAGCTACAGGATGGGATCTATAGCAATCACTCCTCAGTAGGAAGTCCCCTAGGCCTTGTTTCTTCTGGTTCTTAGAAAAACAAGTCCATTGGGGACTAGACAACTGTGTTTCTGCAACCAGGAGAGTGGTATAAAGCAGTTGTCGAATCCCGGACAAGCCCAATCCACTGGTGGGATTCAGATCCAGAAAGTGTGATCAAATGAGTTTAACTGACAAAGAAGTTTCTCATCTTCTGATCGAGATCTTCTTGTTCCTGCTGAACATTGTGTTTCTTATTCTCCATCCCTTAATTCAGGGGCCCAGAAGGCTGGGAGTGGCAAGAAAAGTGAATATAAATTATAGATGACATTCATGTGTGTATTCAATTGAATGTGCGTCTTCCAACAGCCTCATTCCTTGGGTTAATCAGGCGGTGTTTTTCCTTCCCTTTCTCTTCACTCATTCTTTCTGTCTCTCCTTCCAGGGTCCATTGTGTGAATGCATCTCTCTCTCCCACAACTCTAAGTAGCCATTGTATTCCCCCTCCCCATAATCATAAACACCTATTACGTGCCAATTTATTAAGTCTAGCTTCCTTACATTCTGGTTTGTGAATGATTCAATAATCTACTTGAGGTTAAATTGTCACTAGCAAACATGAGTCTAAGCCATCACATTTCCCAAACAGCAATAGCACTTTGAGAATAAGTATTGGCTGTAATGTATGGGGTAATATGAGCTAACATCAAACAATCCCATTGGTAGCTCTATACTCTGCCTTCAATAAATCTGGCCCTGCCCTGAATTCTACCCTAGTGACCTGAGGCCTTCATTACTTAAGATCTCTGCAAACTACTACCTACCACTGTAGACATTTATTTCTATGCCCAGGAAGGGATTTTTGCTGATAAATTATAACGTGAAAAATAATTCATACTGATGATAAACTGGTCAAAGACAAGATCTTCAATCCTTCTTCCATCTCACCCTTGCTTTCCTCTCTGTGCCCTTACTCCTTCATTTCTGCAATTTCTTGGCACTGTGTTTTATGAAAACATTCCTTCTGCTGGATGTGTTGATAGAAGGATGAAGATTCATTCCGATCTGGCTCCCAATGTTATCAACAACTAAATTGTCCCTAAACACCCTCACTTCTCTGCTTTGTTGGTGATCATCAAAATTATTGACAAACATTGGCTGAGAGCATTCCCCATCCAATTGGATAGAATCCAAGAGACACATGAAATAACAATAAAACTTATTACATTTAAAGCTCTAAAATCTATTTCAAAACTTTCAGAATGCATTAATTTGTATAGATTGTTTCTTTTAAAAATACTTAATGTGCTCTGTTCACTCCATCAAGAGACACATGAAATAACAATAAAACTTATTACATTTAAAGCTCTAAAATCTATTTCAAAACTTTCAAAATGCATTAATTTGTATAGATTGTTTCTTTTAAAAATACTTAATGTGCTCTGTTCACTCCATACGGTATCAAATTTTCTTATACTCCTCTGGGGAAAGAGAAATGAAATTTTACACTTCAGTTTATTCATAAGAGATTCAAATCACCAGGCAGAGAGTAAATGGATTGGTTCAAATACATTTGGTGGAAGAAGGTATTTGTAACCCACCTCCCCATGTGCTTGGAGTTGCAAAATCACCCAGCAGAATGAATGGGAAGACTGCCTCTCCTCTGGGTGAGACACCAACATGGTGATGTCTGGATTGCATTAACTATTCCAAATGAACTTTCACTCCCTTTCTGAAGCAGAAGCAGAGGCATGGGCAGATTGTAAACACTTAGCACAGGAGAAAAGTTCAGAGACCTTTAAGGCCCCTAGCCTTAAAGAACCTTTTGAGAATTCACCATCAGGCCACAATGGGATGGATAGGCAACGTGAGGAAGTGTGTGTAACTTTCCTTACTATCATTGTGGAGTTATCTTCTCCCTCCTGCTGGCTCGCTCCTGTAGAAAGAAATGAAAAAAGTGTGTAACAGCAAGGGACCACACCCTGATATTTTGTTTCACCAGAATTTCATAGCCAATTTGGGATTGCTGGAAAAAAAAATCAAGTCAAATAAAGATACATTCTGGGTCATGTTGTGGCCCTTTGTCCTTGTGTGGCAAATAAGTAATAGGAATGTGAGAAGCAACATGTCTGTTGTTCTTAATTTTTAAGATGACACACATAAAATAAACCAACATTTTGGTCAACATGAACTTCCTCAGGGTCAATTACTTTTGTTTCTCAGAGGGGGCTTAAATAACACGTTCACAACTAGACCTTTAGCCCTCTTTACTGATTGTCAGGATTTCCCCAACCTTTGAGAAAATACATGTTTCTCTACCAATCTGTCTTATTTTTCTTAACAAATTGATAGAACATATTGATGGAATTTCTGTGTAGGCTCTCAACTTAGCACATTACAGTACATTAAAGTAAGTACATATACAGTCAAATTCTTCACCCCAATTAATTCTTTGAAAGATTGATCTCATTTACACCCTCTCTCCTGGGTCTGTTTTGAATGAAAATTATTCCTAAATTAATTTGTTTATTAGAAATTGTATTTGAAGTCATGGTTCTTTCTAAAAAAAGTTAAGATATGGGAAAAATAGGTCTAGATATCATAGTCTGTATTTTCCAATATACAAGATTCATAGAACGTATATTGTATTTCATATACAAGATTCAAAGTTGTTTGTAATCCAGGTAACAAAAGTAGAATTTTTCAATTTCTGAAAAAGAGCAAAAACTTAAAGAATGGGAAAAAATATGTTTTCAAATGACCTATCATAACTTTTAAAATGATAAGTAACCATTTATAACATTTTAAACAACGGGTCAACATCAACTATATGAAATAAACATGCAGCATTTGAAATACCAGGAAAGAAATCAATATTAACAATCTCATCAGCACTATGAAATATTAACTTCCTGGGTTAAATTCACAGTGCTAGGTATGGGAAATTTAAAATATACATTTTGGTATTTATCCCGTAAAAGCATTTAGTTAGTAAGATTAAACATACTTATAGATAGATCAGCATAGTATAAGTTCTCACAAATTGCTGTGGGAATTTAGAAAGGGGAAAAATATTGCAATGTGATGACCTCAGTAAGGATATATGACTCGAGCTGGACTTTGACTATTTGGACTTTGGCAGGAAGATAGAAGAGGAGAGAACATTCCAGGCAGGTGAGCTCAGAGAGCAAATCTTTGAGACCGCAGCATTTGAAATACCAGGAAAGAAATCAATATTAACAATCTCATCAGCACTATGAAATATTAGTCAGATGCTTCCTGGGTTAAATTCACAGTGCTGGGTATGGGAAATTTAAAATATACGTTTTGGTATTTATCCAGTAAAAGCATTTAGTTAGTAAGATTAAACATACTTATAGATAGATCAGCATAGTATAAGTTCTCACAAATTGCTGTGGGAATTTAGAAAGGGGAAAAATATTGCAATGTGATGACCTCAGTAAGGATATATGACTCGAGCTGGACTTTGACTATTTGGACTTTGGCAGGAAGATAGAAGAGGAGAGAACATTCCAGGCAGGTGAGCTCAGAGAGCAAATCTTTGAGACCCTACTGTTAGCAAGACAATAAACAGCTCAGTTTTACTAGTGACAGAGGTCAATGGAGATTACAGGAACCACATCTAGAGGGCACTTGTAGAAAGCTTTCGGTACTGGGCTAAGAAATTAGACTTAAATATTTATTGAGTAGGAAATGGAGAAGCATATTCAACTGTACCAGCATTAAGCAGGCCTGAGTTACAGAGATATATTCATACAGTTGTCCCTCGATACCCGTCATTAATTGGTTCCGGGACTTCTGCAGATACCCAAATCCATAGATGGATGCTGGAATCTCTGATATAAAATGGCATAGTACTGGCATATAACCTTGCACATCCCCTGTATATTTTAAACCATCTCTAGATTACTTATGATATGATATCTAATACTACATAAATAGTTGTTATATTCTATTGCTTACAGAATAATGACAAGAAAAAAAAGTCTGTACATGTTTGGTACTGAAGACAATTTTTTTGGATATTTTTGATCTGTGGTTGGTTGAATCCACACATGCTCAAACCACTGATACGGACTGCCAAGTGTAAATGCAAAAGGAATGGATTAGAATGTCAGGAGAAAAAAATCTCAGAAGTGATATCGATGGACAAATCTTGGCTGATTTTCGAGCCTCTCATACTTTAATTCATCTTTTCTGTCCTCATTTTTCCTGAGCTGACCCTTGCATGGCACTTAACACACCAGCTTGTGGTCCATTTTTCTTTTTCTGGACTGAAAGCTCTTTGTGGATAAGACTCATGTTTTTTTCTCTTTGTATTGCTAGTTTGCTGTACACTGACTAGCACACATTGCACACTAACACACATTTTTTTAAATAAATGAGTGAGTGGACAATAAAATAGGGCAGTTCTATCAGTTAAATATTTCAGTTAAGGAACTAAAATCCCAATATTTTCCTAGACATAAAATGACAATATCTTTAATTCCTCCCTTTGTCATGTTTCCTGCATGCAAGTCAGTAAATCCTATAATTTCAAGCTACCTCTCTTACATCTATCCCCTCTTTTCCACCTTAATTGCTGATCTCTTAATTTGAGTCACTTTTTACTCCCTGATCTGTTGTTGATACAATTACTACATTAGAGATTACCCCCAGATTTAGTGGTATAAAAAAACTAACAATGTTTTTTAGTTTGACTTTGTGGGTCAGGTATTTGGGAATGCCCCATTGGCCATTTCTTACTTGGAGTCTCTGAGGCAGCTGCATTCAGATGTCAGTTGGGGCTATAGCCACCTAAAGGTACAACTGGGCTGTACCTTCAACGTGGTGAACTTGCACGGGCTGGCTGACTGTCTCCTGGAAGCTCAGCTGGTGCTGACAACCGGATTATCTCTACAAAGCCTCTCCAGCATAATTTCAGGCTAACCAGATTTCACACATAACTGCCAACTTTCCCCAGAGCACGTATCCCTAGAGAATCAGGTTGAAGCTGCATGGTCTTTTGTGACCTAGTCTTGAAATTCTCACAGGATCAGTTTTCATAGTCTGTTGGTTGTCATGAGCATGCCCTGATTAAATGGGTGGGAAGAGAGCCTTTACATGGGAGGGCTATCCAAGAACATTTGAGCCATACTTTAAAACTGCCACCCTTTCTATTGTGACATAATCCTCTGCTAACTTCCTTTGCAGCCCATTCTATTCTTATTTATCTTGCATGCTGCCACTACCATTACATTTACCTTCCTAAAGCACTTTTTTTTTAAATTTATTTTTATTTTTTATTTTTATTTATTTTATTTATTTTATTTTATTTTTTTATTTTTATTTTGTCAATATACAATGTAGTTANTCTTTTGGATTTTGGCCATCCTAACTGGGGTGAGATGGTATCTCAGTGTGGTTTTGATTTGCATTTCCCGGATGCTGAGTGATGTTGAGCATTTTTTCATATGACTGTTGGCCGATTGTATATCTTCTTTAGAGAAATGCCTGCTTAGCTCTTTTGCCCATTTTTTGATTGGGTTGCTTGTTTTTTTCTTGTAAAGTTGTTTGAGTTCTTTATATATTCTGGATATTAGCACTTTTAACAGTGCTATTTCTCTTCTCAAAAGCTTTCCATGGATGCCCCCTTTCCTTCTGAATAAAGTACAAACTCTTAATTTCAACCCACCATTCCAGCAATTCCTTCCACTATTCCTATGGATTCAAATTGTTCTAGACCTAAACTTGCTGTTTCCTATAAATATGTTTGCTTTGTGCTTTTATTATTTTTTGTAATTTTTCTTTCTTCCCCTGAGAATGCCATTTCTTATACCTTAAATTACTACAATTACATCTACTCTTCAAGACCTAACTAAAAATACACACAAAAAAACACTTCTTCATAGAAAACCTCCTCAATCCTCTTCCAAACTGAGAAACAAAACAAAACAAAAACAAAACACCTTTTCTCTCATCTACTGCAACATTTTTCTTTACCTCCTTTAGATCACTTTCTACCTCTACCTAGCATTGTCATTCTCTTTGTACATATTTTAATCTGCCTTATTAGATTGTGCTTTATTTAAGGACAGAGCTCTTATTCAACTTTATTTTTAACAATGATTGAATGGAATGTTTTGTTAAAAATAGATGTTTTTTAAAGCTGTTTTTAAATAATAAATGAATGCTATTATTGCTAATAAAATGGAAACAGATGCAGTGGATGAAAGAGCAATAAGGTGGATCCATACTTTAAAAGTACTAATTATATAGTAGTGCTGGAACTGTTGATGATAATTTCTGAAGCTGCTTTATTCATACCTAGGAATTCATTACATATTCTTTCTTCTTTTGCCCGTATTTAGAAATTTTCCATAATATAAAGGATAAAAGAAATATCAGTGTTGTGTCAAAGGAACTTCATATGAGGGGTCTTCAAAAAGTTTTTATTTAACTTCTCAATATACATTGTAGTTGATTTGCGTGACCCTTTACATATTCATCTTTCCCCCCTTCCTTCTTTCCCTCCCCCCACTACATCATATCTGTTCACTTGTCTTAACAAGTTCAAGGAATTGTTCTGATTGTTGTGTCTTCTTCCCAATCCCACCCTTTATTTGTTTGTGTGTTTGTTTATTTATTTATTTATTTTTAGTTCCCACAAATAAGTGAGAACATGTGGTATTTCTCTTTCTGTGCCTGACTTGTTTCACTTAATATAATTTTCTCTAAGTCCATCCATGTTGTTGAGAATGATAGTATTTCATTCTTTTTTACAGCAGAGTAGAATTCCATCATGTAGATATACCACATTTTCCATATCCACTCATCTGAAGATGGACATTTGGGCTGGTTGCAACTCTTAGCTATTGTAAAGAGTGCTGTGATGAACACTGGAGAACAGGTATACCTTTGACTTGATGATTTCCATTCCTCTGGGTATATTTCCAGCAGTGGGATAGCTGGGTCATATGGTAGATCTGTCTGTAATTGTTTGAGGAACCTCCATACCATTTTCCATAGAGGCTGCACCATTTTGCAGCCCCACCAACAGTGTATGAGAGTTCCTTTTTCTCCACAACCTCTCCAGCACTTATCATTCTCTTTCTTTTGCATATTAGCCATCCTGACTGGAGTGAGATGGTCTGCACAGCAAAAGAAACAATCGACAGAGTGAAAAGACAACCAACAGAGTGGGATGAAATATTTGCAAAATATACATCTTACAAATGATTAATATCCAGAATATACAAGGAACTCAAACAACTTAACTTTACAGCAAAATACCAAATAACCCAATTAAAAAATGGGCAAAGGAGCTAAATAAGCATTTCTCAAAGGAAGATATACAAATGTCCAACAGACACATGAAAAAATGCTCAACATCCCTCAGGATTTATATTATCTTTTAATTAAATTTTTTCACAAACTTTTTGAGGTACCTTCATGTGAATATGAATTCTTTTAACATTCATTAGCTCAGTGCCTACTGTATTCCAGGAGTGTTTTAGACACCAGGGCTTGGTGGTGAAGCTTAAATTTCAGTATGCGACAACAGACAATAAAAAAGAAACAAACCGAATGAAGAAGAAACATACTATTCAGAAACTTGAGAGATGATGATGTGAAAAGAGTGAGTAGGTGGTCATTGGATAGTTAGGGAAGGCCTTTTTGAGATCGGAGTTACAAGCATCAGGGCCATGTGAAGAACATTGCTGGCAGAAGACACAGCTACAGCAAATGTCTTAAAGCAGAAATGAGTTTGACATATTGAAAGAACTGAAAGAAAACCAATGATATGGAGTGTATTGAGAGAAGGGGAGAGGCTGTAAGATGAAGCCAGAAAGACAGATCATTTGGACCTTTGGGAGGATAATGATAAAGAGTTTGGATTTATCCTAAGTGTGATTAAAAAGCCACTGGAGGGTTTTAAATTTTTAAATAAAGATTCATCCTTCTAAACATCATGAAGGGTTCTCTGCAAGACATTACTCTGAAATATACCCTCCCACCTACACATAAAGACATTAACCATGTAAGTAAAGTTGATGCTTTCTAGTTAAAACATAAAAAATGGAAGACAAAGTCCATTTGTATTCTTATACACAAATCTAATGTTGGATGGGAGGGAAAGGATTAGGAAAAACAATGCATGAGAAATAAAGCATATAAATAATAACTTTCAATGGATCCTCGGTCATGTAGTCAAATTGCAAATAACAACCTCAAAGGACAAAGATCAACCATATTATGACATGGTTATCACAGGCAAAGAAATGTTCTTGAAATGACAAATAGGCAACTATTTAGAACCTTCTAGTTCATTGCAATATTGGGGCAAATATTGGTCACTATGGTTAAATGACCTCTACAGAGCAAGACAAATATATATCCATGAGTCAAGGACAACCAGTGTACTGGAAAGTGCACTGCTTGGGAGCGCGGCGGCACTCCCGCCGAGGGTTCGGATCCCATGTGGTGACCGGTTCCCACTCACTGGCTGAGCGCGGCTTTTACTGCTGAATTCTATTATAATGTTAAAGAGGAATTTAATATGAATTCTTTAAAAACTATTCCAAAAAATTTGTGATACAGAGGCCACTCTCCCAACTCATTCTATTAGGCCAGCATCAGCCTGATACCCAAAGAAAAAAAAAAAGAAAAAAAGAAAACTACAGGCCTATATCTCTGACAAGCATCAACACAAAAATCCTCAGCAAAATATTAGCAAACAGAATACAGCAAAACTTCAAAGAAATTATACACTATGATCAAATGGGATTAATTTCAGGGATACAAGGATGGTTCAACATATCCAAATCAATAAATCAAGGACAAAAACCATATGATTATCTCAATAGATGCAGAAAAAGCATTTAACAAAATTCATCATCCCTTCGTGACAAAGACTCTCAGCAAATTAAGTATAGAAGGAAAATATCAAAAAGATAAAACCCATATAAAACAAACCCACCACCAATGTCATCCTGAATGGAGAAAAGCTTTTCCCTTAAGAACAGGAACAAGACAAGTGTGTTCACTCTTCCATAGTAGTGGAAGAACTAGCCAGGGCAATCAGGCAGGACAAAGAAATGAAGTGAATCCAGATTGGAAAAGATGAAGTCAAACTGTTCCTATCTGCAGAAGACATGATCCTATACCCATAAAAGCCTAAAAACTACCAAAAAACTCTTAGAGCTGATAAACAATTTCAGTAAAGTTATAGGATATAAAATCAACACTCAAAAATCAGTAGCATTTTAATGCTCCAACAATGGATTAGCAGAAAAAGAAATCAAGAAAGCAAGCCCATTTACAATCACCAAACAACCAGAATACCTAGGAATAAATTTAACCAATGAGTGAAAGATTGCTACAGTGAGAACTACAAAGCACTACTGAAAGAAATTAAAGAGGATGCAAAAAGATGGAAAGACATCCCATGCTCATGGATTGGAAGAATTAACATTGTGGAAATGTTCATACTACCCAAAATGACATATAGATTCCATGCAATTCCCTTCAAAATACTAATGAGATTCTTCACAGAAACAGAAAAAAACAATTCTAACATTCTTATGGAACAACAGAAGACTGTGAATAGACAAAGCAATCCTGAGCAAAAAAATAAATAAAGCAGGAAGCATCACACTACCTGTCTTCAAATTATACTACAAAGCTATGGTAACCCAAACGGCATGGTACAGGCATAAAAACTGGTACTCAGACAAATGGAAGAGAACAGAGAATCCAGAAATCAACCCACATACTTACAGCCAACTGATCTTCAACAAAGGCACCAAGAACATACATTGGAGAAAAGACAGTCTCTTCAATAAATGGTGCTGGCTGGGAAAACTGGATATCCACATGTAGAAGAATGAAACTAGAACTGTACCTCATGCCATATACCAAAATCAACTCAAAATGGATTAAAGACTTAAATATAAAACATGAAACTATAAACTCTTAAAAGAAAACATAGGGGAAACACTTCAGGAAGTAGGACTGGGCAAAGAGTTTGTGAATAAGACCCCCAACACAGGCAACAAAAGAAAAAAATAAACAAATGGGATTATATCAAACTAAAAAGCTTCTGCACAGCAAAAGAAACAGTCAACAGAGTGAAAAGACAATCTATAGAATGAAGGAAAACATATGCAAACTATATATCCAACAAGGGATTAATATCCAGAATATACAAGGAACTCAGACAACTTAATAAAAAATTAATACAATTTGAAAAATGGGCAAAGGATCTGAATAGGCATTTTTCAAAGGAAGATATACAAATGGCCAACAGACATGAGAAAAAATGTTCAACATCACCCAGCATCAGGGAAATGCAAATCTAAACTACAAAGAGACATCATCTCTCCTCAGTTAGACTGACTAGTATCGAAAAGAGAGAAAATAACAAATGCTGGTGAGGATATGAAGAAAGGGGAGAAAGTCCCACCTATGCTGTTGGTGGGACTGTAAAATGGTGCAGCCATTATGCAAAATAGTATGGAGTTTCCTCAAACAACTACAGATAGAACTGCCATATGACCGAGCTATCCCACTGCTAGGTATACACCCAAAGGATAGAAATCATCAGGTTGAAGGGATCCCTCCACCCTCATGTTTATCGCAGCTCTATTTGCAATTGCCAAGAGATGGAACCAACCTAAATGTCTATCAACGGATGACTATATAAGGAAAATGTGTTATATATACACAATGGAATACTACTCTGACATAAAAAAAAATGAAATTCTGCCATTTGCAGCAACATGGATGAACTTAGAATTATATTAAGTGAAATAATCCAGGCATAGAAAGAGAAATATCACATCTCTTCACTCATAAGCGGGAGCTAAAAAGAAACAACAACAATAAATCAAAAAAGAAAGAAAGAAAGATGAAATACTCATAATAATACATTGAAATTTCAATAGGAGGAAGCAGAACTGAGGTTACTAGAGGTGAGAAAGGGGGAGGGGTGGAGGGGTTAGCAAGAAGTTGGTAAGGGCCACAAAAATTGATTACATTATGTAATGGTGAATGTATTAATTATCCTGATTTAAGCATCACATGCTGCACATAGATATTGATATTCAACATTATTCCCCACCACAGTTATGTACATCAGTTATGTTTCAATTAAAAAAATAATTTAAAAGTTAAAAAAAATTCAGGCTTCTGGTACAAACACAAAGACCTTGTATTCTCTATGGATGTGCACAGCTTTGTACAAACACCTCTTCTGTAACCTGGTCTTCTACCTTTAGTTCAATATTTGGAGAAGAAACCTCTTGTTCAATTTGTAATAATAGAACCAGCCAATCCACTTTTCATCACGGCTATGTCCAGTCTACAGTGATCAACCTGCAAGAAACTATATAGTCTAGTCTTCCTTCCCTAAGGAAGTAAATTATTTTTTAAAATTTCATCTAGGTAAGTACAATTTTTTTGGTAACATAGATATATATAGCTCTTGAGCAATTACAAAAACAACTGAAAACCAAAAAAAAAAAAATGTGATTAATTCTATCACTTCTATAAATGGTAGAACTTTTAAGTGGACTTATAAGTGATTAAATTTGTTTTAATAAGTGATAAATAGCATAAACTCACCATTCTTAGAGATCAAGAAAGCAAGCCCATTTACAATAGTCACCAAAAAGATAAAATACCTGTGAATAAATCTAACCAAAGAGGTGAAAGATCTCTACAATGAGTACTACAAATCACTTGTGAAAGAAATTAGACACTGAGATGGAAAGACATTTCTTGTTCGTGGATTGGAAGAATCAACATAGTAAAAATGTCCATACTACCCAAAGCCATCTACAGATTCAGTGCAATTCCCATCAAAATACCAACGAAATACCAGAAATAGAAAAAGCAATCCTAACGTTCCTTATGGAACAACAAGAGATCCCAAATAGCCAAAGCAATCCCAAGCAAAAGAAGTAAAGCTGGAGGCATTACACTTCCTGACTTTAAACTATATTATGATTTTTTTTAAAAAAGGCAATAGAAAAAAAAAAAAAAGAGAGTAGAGAGCTTGCTTCATTTTTCTCCCACCATGGGAGGATGCAGGAAGAAAACAGTTGTCTCAAAACAAAAAAGAGGGCCCTTACCCAGAGCTGAGCTGGTAGTATCTTGATCTTAAACTTCCCAGACTCTATAATTGTGAGAAGTAAATTTCTGTTATTTAAATCACCCAGTCTGGGCCGGCCCGGTGGCGCACTGCTACAGTGCGCTGCTTGGGAGTGCAGCGGCGCTCCCACCGAGGGTTCGGATCCCACATACAGACTGGCCGCTCACTGGCTGAGCGAGGTGCGGGAGCAACACCAGGGGTTGCGATCCCGTTGCCGGTCACGAAAAAAGACAAAAAGGAAAAATAAATAAATAAATAAATAAATAATAAATAAATCACCCAGTCTATGATTTTTTTCATATAGCAGCCCAAGCAGGCTAAGACAGCTTTGAGATATCACCTCACCCTAATCAGACTGGCTATTATTAAAAAGACAGAGAATAATAAATGCTGGTGAGGATGTGGAGAGAGAGGAACTCTCCTGCACTGTTGGTGGGACTGTAAATTAGTACAGCCATTATGGAGAACAGTATGGAGGTTCCTTAAACAACTACAGATAGAACTTCCATATGATCCACAAATCCTACTCCTGGGGATACATCCAGAGGATTGGAAAACATCAGGTTGAAGGAATACCTGCACTCCCGTGTTTGTTGCAGCTCTAATTACAATAACTAGGTGATGGAATCAACCTAAATGTCCATCGATGGATGACTGGATAAGGAAAATGTGGATAAGGAAAACAGCATGGAATACTACTCAGCCATAAAAAAGAATGAAATTCTACCATTTGCAGCAACATGGATGAGCCTGGAGAAAATTATTTTAAGTGAAACAACCCAGGTACAGAAAGTGATACACATGTTCTCACTCATAACTGGGAGCTGAACCCATAAATAAACAAATGAACAATAAAGAGAGACAGAGAGAAAGAAATAAAGAAACAACAATCACAGTAATATGTTGAACTTTTAGAAAACTAGAGGTGGAAAAGAGGAGGGGAGGGGGACCGGGAGGGGGACCGGAAGGGGCCTAATGAGGAATTGGTCAATGGACACAAAGAATGTTTGTGTATTCTAATGATGAATAAGCTAACTATCCTGATCTAACCACCAGACATTCTACACAATTATTGAAAATCACATTGTACCCCACATGTATAGTAAAAAATAAAAATTAAGAAATAAAAACAAGATCAAATTTAAAAATAATATTTTAAAACTTTACAGAAGAAAATTTAGATTAACAAGAGAGCAATCATACATTGATTAAATAAATCATAGTATAACCATGAAATAGACCAGTAGGAAACTGTTAAAAATGAGGTAGTTCTGTGTGACTTGACATAGAATGTTGTTCATAATATATTGCAAATAAAAAAATTAAATTTCAGAAAAGTATGCTACCCTTTCAGTTTCTCAGACCTTGCATTATTACTTGACTCTTCTCTTTCTCTCACACTCTGCTTTTAATCCTTCAGGTGGGAGTCCTTCTTTTCGGTTTTACTTTCAAAATACATCCAGAAGTGGCTGATGTCTCACACCTCCACTGTTACCCCTCAGATCCACGGCACCATCTCTCCCGCACGGTAGGTTCTTGACAGTTCTCCTCAAGCACTTCCCTTTGCCTCTCTGATTCAGTCTGCTCTCAACATAGCAGTCAGAGTGATTTCTTTAAAATGCAAATCATATTGTGTTTACTGTTTTGCTCAAACTCTTCAGTAGCTCCCACCTCATGCAAAACAAAAACCGAAATCCTTACAGTGGGCTACAAGGACTTCTGTGATCTAGTCTTCTATTACCTCCTTGTTCTCAACTACTACTATCTTGTCACTTTGCTCCACTTGTTTACTTTTTGGTCCTAGGACACACCACCCATTCCACTTTATGTCTGTTTCATATACCTGGAGTAACTGCACCCCAGATATTCACGTGGTTATCTCACTCACTTCCTTTAAGTCTTCCCTCAAATCATGTCTTTTCGATAAAGCCTACCTCAGTGCTCCTATTTTTAAATTGCAACCCATGTTCCCAACTTCATTCCTAGAACGCTCCATTGCCAATACCTATACTATTGATTCTTTTGTTTCCCATAGCATTAGCCCCTCCTAATACACTATATATGAGGGTACTTCAAAAAGCTGGTGGAAAAATAGAATTGCAAGATAATACGAATCTTCTCATGAACTTTTTGAAGTACTCTCGTATTACCTGTTTATTATATTTATTATTTATTGTCTGTTTTTCTCTTTAAAAAGTAAGTTCCATAAGAGGATGGGTCTTTGTCCATTTTACTTTTATATTCCTAGAACAGGGCCTAACATCTAGACTGTACTTAATACATATTTATGAAATAAGTTCTTTTTTTTTTAAATAACAGAACCTAATCTCAAGGGACATATATCAACTGACAGTAGTGGTTATGACTGGAAAATATAGAAGGGTGAATAGAGTTTTTAGCCTTTACTTTCTACATATCTGCAATGTTAGTATTTTTTGAAACTGTTATTTCTATCATGACTAAGCTTATCTAGAAACAAAAAGGAAAAAGGATTCATTCTTAATTCTACTATTCTAACAGATTCTGTACTGATTTTTTCCATGCAATGAAATGGACATGTAAACACACTTAGATTAAAATACTTTTGCAGCTACATCTTTTCAGAAACTTGATTCTAATACACTGTTCCAAACTTCTTTTCATTATCAAGGAAATATTCTTACTATGTGTTCATTAGAAAATAAAGAGAGAAGTAAAAATGCAGACTGGAACTTTTAGGCCCATCCACCTTTGAGACTACATTTTACTCATAATTTCTGATGAAACTATACTTCAACTTAGCATACCTCAAAGACCCGGAAGGTTGTGTGGACATATGTACATGATAATAATGTGTGTATTTATATTTGTGAAGTTTGTCACACTATGACTACCACCCATAATTGTTTTTCCAAAAAAAGGAAAAGAAAGCCCTAACTGTAAGGGAAAAAATAGGTAGTAGATTGAAAGTGTCATGAGAATCTACCTTTGGCAAAGTATATTTCTATTGGCTGGTCATAGTACCCCCAATAAGCATAGATAAAAATCATCAGGAAGACTACTGTTAAGATTATCCATGTTTTCTGGGAGGATGGACACTGGAGCATATCAGAATTGCATTTCATTCTGATCAAATAATTGGCTACTTCGTAGCATAATATTAAAACAACAGATCACAAAAGGAGTAAGTTTTATGGGTAGAGAGAAGAAGATTTACAATGATAATGTCAAGGGTATGAAGTGGTGGCAGATAGGGTAAGAGGGACTGTGGAAGAGGTTGGCAGCTGAAAGTCACTGGTTGCAAGGAGCTTCTTAAAAAAACAAATAAATAAATATACTTCATTATTGCCCTTACACATAGCAAACAGAATTACATCTCTTTCATTCATCATTCATTCACTCATCTATTCACTCAGCAAAATTTCATCAAGCACGTACTATGTAACGAGCATTGTGGTTGGAAAAAGAGTACATTCGTAGAAACTTAGGACACAGCATATGCCTTTGAAAGGGACTGGGTTGGAAATTCAATGAGGTCAAGTGTCTGTTGCTTCCTGCCCCAGAGCAGCCCTTGTCAAGCTCACTTTAAGCTCCCTCTTCATTTCCTGAAGGGACCCAGCCAGTCCCAAAGCTGCCAGGAGTATACAGCAGTTTACACAATCTGACTCCAGCCTGCTGAAGCAGCTCACGTGCCCAGCTGCTTGGACGGCGACACAGAAGGCAGCTGTGCAAGCCCACAGGCCTTGCTTGGCCACCCAGGAGCTCTCCCTGGAGGGAAAGAGCCAGAGCTACAGCCCACCTGGCTACTGCAGGACACTGAGAGGTCAAGCCAGGACAGGTCTGGAGTCTAGAAACCACCACCTTCAACACTGAACAGTGCAGAAGAGGGCTTTTGGAGGACATTCTGGAGTGCAAGGCTAAACAGTGTTATGAGCTAAGGCTAGCAGTTAGCTTTTTCATTCCTTTTGCTTGGCATGGGGAAGAGACTAAGAGATGGGCTCTGGGCAAACATAAAGTTCAGTTCAAGTAAAAGCTGCATAGCTTAATGTTTGTGTGACGGTGAGTTACTGAACATCTGGGATTCAGTGCCCATAGCTGTAAACGAGGGAAAATAATAAAACCAAACTCACAGAGCTATCAGGAAGATTAAAGGAGAAAATTTGTCAAGTACTTACTATGTTTCCCAGAATTTTGAAAGAGTCAATACTATTGACCTTATTGACATGTTTTTATTACTTTTTTTTAATTCACCAGTTTCTGTACATGGTCTCCTCATTCTCCTGATTTATCCTAATATTTATTGAGCACCTGCTTCTTGCTAGACATTTTACAGGATACTGAAGAACACAAAGATGAAAGGAATATTATATTGCTCCTTCACTCTAAAAGCTCTCGACTTATCAAGGGAAGAAGAGAGACACCCAAAATTTATTGTGCAATTCTACCTATTAGGATAGCAAAGGGTATCATATACATAGACTTAACCAATATTCGCAGCAATCTCATAAGTAGGTAAATATTAATGACAGTTTACAGATAAGAGGCTAGTATGTGATGAAGAAGCATACAGTAGAGGTGTATAATCCAGAATGATCTAGAATTAAATCCTTTCTCTTTCTACCACTGCTAACTATATGACCTGGTGTGACTTCATGAGCTACTACTCTAAGCGTCAAGTTACTTGATTGTAAAATGAGAATCCATTCAGTTCATTGGTTTTTTCTGAAGATTAAATGGATTCAAATAGCCCCAAACCCAATTTCCAACACATGGGTGACACTAAATAAATAATATTATCATTTCATTGGGAGAATGTATGTCTGTCTGACTTCTGAACTCTAAAACATTCTCTTCTAAGTTGTAAGAAAATGAACTAATGGAACATTTAATTAGATAAATGTTTTATGTATAAGCCCTTTTTGCAATTTAAGTGCATGTTTTTGCTTTTTAAACTCACTTTTAATATCTGACAAGGGGGCTGGCCCGGTGGCGCACTGGAGAGTGTGCCGCTTGGGAGCGCAGTGGCGCTCCCGCCGAGGGTTCGGATCCCATGTGGAGACCGGTTACCGCTCACTGGCTGAGCGCGGAGTGGGCGCAACACCGAGGGTTGCGATCCCATTGCTGGTCCCCGGTAAGGGCGTGACACCAAGGGTTGCAATCCCATTACCGGTCAGTAAAAAAAAAGACAAAAAGGAAAAAAAAAATATCTGACAAGGGAGGAAAGAGATATGTTGACTTATTAGAGTATAGGCTATAGTGCTCTCATAAACAGGTTCCAAACACAGAGGCCTTAAAAAGATAGAAACTTACACATTTTTCTCTCACGTAATAGTGTAGAAGTGAGTGGTCCAGATGGGCTAAGCCATTCTGCTTCACAGGCCTTTCAGGGAACCCGGGTCAAAGCTGGTTACCTCTGCTCTAGGTTTCAGCCCATAGTAAGACCAAGAAGAGGAGAAGCCGAGGACAAACAACATCCTTCAAGCAAGTGACATTGAAGTTGCAAAAAACACATCCACATACATTCCAAGGGCCCCATCAAGTTGCAAAGGAGGTTGAGACAGTCTAGCATGATAGTCTAGCTGGATGGTCTAGCAGGTCAGACAAAACTGTATCTATGCAAGACAATTTGAAAGGAAAGAAATAGTAATTATGTCTAGGGAAATGTAATGCTGATTTTAAATTACATGCAGTATATATCATACTTTAATATATATATATATATATATAATGTAATTAGATGAATTGACTAGTAAAGTCACAGGTTTTGAAATTTCTTCCTAATTTAAGTCTATAGCATGCACCACTTTAAGACACAGATCAAATAGAATCTCCCAGAGTACATCTTCCACTACTGCAGATAAAACCGATTTTGGTCTCCTCTATTTTTATCAATCATTAACATTTTATTGCAGATATCTATTTGTATGCCTACCTTCTTTCCTAGAATCTTTTTACATAGGTAAGGATTTTGTCTTATATCCCTTAGTATCTCAAGGGCTAAGCAGCAGGTTTGACATATATTAGAAAATTAATGTTGAATAAATAAATTTAAAAATAACTGAATAGATACATATAGAAATATCGTAAGTGGTGGTTGGTTCATTTATCTGAGTACATTTTATGGGGCATTGTTAGATGGCAATGGGTGATAAAAGAAGAACAGAGAACCCCCCACCCCCACAAATGTGTGCTTTCAATACTTTCAAATGTATTTTTCCCCATGTTAGATATATTTTCAATTCCCTGAGATAGATAAAAACATTTACTTATTTACACAGCAAATTACAATGCTCAGGTAACTTTAAGGTCAAGAAATATGTAGTCCTTTGTGATATGAAAGGTTTTAATAAAAAACACTTTTCTTTCTCTTAGATATCTGCTACATTTGTCTTTATTCCCTACTGAGTCTTTGAAGGGTCTATGACTCAAGTTTGCAGGAAGCTTCTTACCTTCCTGAAGGAGTTCATGAGAACTTAAAAGGGGTTTCTCTTCACTCCCAACAAAATAAGCTGGTCTGTTTGATTGAATACATTTTCCTCTCTTTTCCTGAAACCCCAATCGCTATTAAAGAAAACAAAAAAAAAACCTTTGCCTGCTTTTAATTTTCATTTCCCTGGAAAGCTGTCTTACTTTTCCTGTCTTTTCATTTTCCAGAAATATCTTTCCCTCACTCCCCACCCCCACCTCAGTCACCGCTGGTTCGAGCTTCTTTTTTCCCAAATTGCTGCCTTTGTCTTCTCAGCCACAGTGCAATTAAATGTCTTCCTCCAAACGTCTGACCTCAAACCAAATGAGTTTCAGAGTAGGCTTATATGTTCCTCACTCTGTTGCAGTATTATTATGTTATAGATCCATGGAAATTGATGTATTACAATTTGTTATCATAACCTACATATTTAATAAATATTGCTAAGAGTACTTAGAATGTCTTTAACAATTTCAGAGGAGACACATAGAACACAAAATGTCTGCTGGCTATTTATCAATTTGGCAACATTTATCAGTTTTGGTGAATGCTCCTTAACATAAAACCAAAATTTATCTTAAAATAAATTTGGCTATATTAGTTCTTACCTAAATTTTCTAATCAAATTTATGACATTCAGTGAAATAGCTTTTCTTTAAAAAGATGTCTACTTCACTAAAGTTCAGTAAAATGTTCTATGTGTCTATACATTGCATACCAATTTTGTTATGTGTATCTATGTTCAGACATATGTGACTGGATTTTGAGTTTTTTGTCTTTTTCTCTGTCACTGGAACCTAAAAATACACATACTCTGCATAACATATATGCTCAATAATGTTGAATAAAACAAAATTCCTTTACTCACTAAATTAAGCATCCACCACGTGCATTATACCAAGCATTGGCAAAAAAAGACAAATAAGACGTGGTCTTTGTGCTCAAGGAGTTCACAATCTAAATGGGAAGAGAGAAAGAATTTCATTTATTGTGGTAAGTTGCCTAATAAATGTGTTTAAGTGTGCAAATCCTTGGGCAAGACATGTGTCTAGATCTGAATGGTAAATGTTTTAAAAGACAAGTAGCAGTTTTCCAAAGAAAAATAGGATGGAGTTATAAATAGAGTATGTATCTAGGAGTCTAAACACTGAAAAATATGAACAATATATTTTTCTAAAGTAATTTACAATGATTATTAACATTAAAAAATCATACCATTGTGATTATTAAAGTCTGATTTGCTGGAGTAAATAGCATGTTGAAGGTTTGTAACTCAGTGGGCAGCAAATAAATGCCCATAGGTAGTTTCATACTTTTTGCTGCTAAAGTAAAGTCTTTGAAACCTTAGAAATCCCTCAAAATTTGTGTGCTTTCTTGCCATGGTGTGTGAATTCAAAAAGTTCACCTGACTTGGTGCTATGAAATTGAAAATACTTACAATAACCTCTTCCTGCTCATCTCCCTTAATGCAAAGAGTATGGACATTGATGTCAAACAATAGACAGTGTACATTTATCAGGTGGGTAATCTGGGGTGAGTATCGCAATGTCACTGAGACTGAGGGTCCTCAAATTTGAGAGAGTTCCAAGAGTATCTAGCTTGCAGAGCTATTATGAGGACTGAATGAGATAAAATATCTTTATTAGTCAACATTCTCCAGAGAAGTAGAACGAGTAGTAGAAACAGCTAACTGAGGGTCCTCAAAGTTGAGAGAGTTCCAAGAGTATCTAGCTTGCAGAGCTATTATGAGGACTGAATTAGATAAAATATCTTTATTAGTCAACATTCTCCAGAGAAGTAGAACGAGTAGTAGAAACAGCTTTATTATAAAGCATTGGCTCATGTGATTATAGAGGCTGACAATTCCCAAATTCTTTAGGGTGAGTTGGCATGCTGGATACCCAGGGGAGCTGACGGTGTAGTTCCAGTTCAAAGGCCAGCAGGCTTGAGCCTAGGCAGAGCTGATGTTTCAAGTCTGAAGGCAGGAAAAAGCTGATGTCCCAGTTTGAAGGCAGTCAGGTAGGTATAATTCTCTCTCACTTGTGGCAGGGTCAGCCTTTTTGTTCTATTCAGAATTTTAACTGATTGAATGAGGCCCACCCACATTATGAAGTGCAATGTGGTTTACTCAATCGACCAATTTGAATGTTAATCTCATCAAAAAAACACCCTCACAGAAATGCCCAGAATAATGTTTGACCAAATATCTGGACACCCTGTGGCCTAATCAAGTTGACACATAAAATTAACCATCACAATATCTGAAGTTCCTTGCATAATGACTGAAATGGGGCTTCATAAAAGTCTTAAATAAATGAAATCACGATAAACACAAAGACTTTGTTAATAAACACAAATGGCTTTCTTAATCATTGTTTAGTAGAAAACAGGAAAAAAAAAAACCCAGCAAAACATAAATAATTGTTGCTGTAGAAGCTAAGGATCATTTTGGGAGAGTGAGATAGAAAGACTGAGAAGGAGAAACTGATCTCAGGAAGTTACAATAAAATACAGACTATTGACACAGTTTTCCCAGGAGTGAATATGGCAGGCTATCAACGGTAGAAAACCACAAAATGAGAAAATCAGCTTGTGGCCAACCCAAAGGACAACTTTCTAACCACAGCTGGGATGCCTGATGAGCCATAATTCTAGTGGAAAACGAACATGGAAATGAAGGGAAAATTCTTGTGTTTGATGCTGCATTTCTCAGTAGACTCCATCTTCAACAATTCCTGTAGGACAACTAATAAGGGCATAGGAACTGTGGAGGATTGGTGAAACTTAATTTCCTCAGAAAAATGAAGGGAACTCCTTGAGGAAAAGAGGCTACAGACCTGAAATGTTGCATCGGGTATGTTTTCTAACAGATTCCATCATTTTGACTTGCCTACATCTGAATAATTTATATTTACTGAGTGCCTGCTAGCGCCAGGCAGTATGCTGATTGCTAATCACTTATGTCTCATTTATATACAAACTTTATAAGGTCCATGAGGATATGTAACTTACAAATAATGATACTGGGCCTCAGAAGTAAAGGTTAATATCACATGTCTAGAGAAGACTGGATCTGGGATTCAAACCCAAGTACTGCTATTCCAATGTTGGAGTAATTAATAGTCCTGGGTATTCTTCACAGTTGGCTCTTTGTTGTTGCACAAAACATGACAAATTGAGAGGCATATTTTAGAAGTTCTTTGAAGACTCTACAAGCTACAAGAAATCTGGCCTACTACATACTTAGGTAAAATAAAGTTCATGCCCATATTTTATCATCTGAAGATAAAACAAAGTAGATAAATCTTGCCTAACGAAAGTATTACCATGCCTAGTTGCATCATCTATAATGTGAAAAGGGAAACTGAGTATTGCTTCCATCATGATAGGAAGAAGTTGAAAAGAACTG
Organism: Galeopterus variegatus; assembly: GCF_000696425.1. Classification (NCBI taxonomy): domain Eukaryota; kingdom Metazoa; phylum Chordata; class Mammalia; order Dermoptera; family Cynocephalidae; genus Galeopterus; species Galeopterus variegatus. The sequence goes on from NW_007726753.1 coordinate 121,334, forward strand.
CCTGGATTAGAATGTCTTTAATTTACCTTCATCATTAAATGATTAGAATGTCTTTAATTTACCTTCATCATTAAATTCATGCTACAGGTGTTTGGTAGTACCTTTCAGTGGCTGAGAACATGGGCTTTGGGTATTATTCTAGAAGAAAAGACACTGAAGAGACGTAAAAAGTAAATCTTTGGAAACTGGATTGAGAAAATATGTCTATAAAGACTATTACTGAAGCAATTATTTTCAACAAAATTAAAATGCAGTAAATTTTTAACAAGTGATGAACCTAAGTAAAATATATATCGGTGTTTCTTGTACTGTTCTTACAAACTTTTCTGTTAAAGTTTTATTAAAATGTTAAAGATAAAAGCAAAAATGAAATAGAGTAAAATACCTTCTCTTCAAAATACAGTATATAGGCTTTGTAGCTGGACAGACTTGGTTCGAATTCCAGCTGTGTCATTCACCAGGTATGGGACTTTGAGAGAGTTATTTAATCCTTCCAACTATCAGTATTATCATCAATAAAATGGGATAAAAGAACCTAATCATGCAAATTTGTTGTGAGAACTAAGTAAAATGTTTTATGCGACATGCTTAACAGAGTTTACCATATCATACCATAAATAAAATCTCATGTAATAAATATAATTATTATCTGCTTGATGAGTTTAATTTGCCTGTAGTACAGAACAATTGCTCCAATTTTTTTCTTCAGAGAAACCTGACTCAGATTTACTGTGAAAAGATTTTGCTAGATCTAGTCTTCTTAAAATATCAACTGTGATCTCAAGAGTTAAACATGGTACACTTTGAATAATTATATCTCTCTTTGGGGGAAAGCCACAGGGTTATCTTTGTATGGTTAATAACAAAACCTTCTATAAAGAGCAAGCAGATCTGTTTTATAGATTCCAGTCTTCTCCCTGGCAGTAGTTTGTCAAAACAAGACAATTTCCCATAGGAAAATCTGTCGGTAAACCTGACCTTTCCCCAGCTACTGCTTAATACTATTTCCCTTGTAATGGGCCCACCAAACAAAATCAGAAAACCTACTGCTTACAAAAAAATTATAATTGTCTAAAAATATGGTTGGTGTAAAAAATAACATATAATTGTTGTTAGTAAAATTACCATGTATAATAATTCTACCAGTTGTCACTTCTTTATGCTCTCAGGTAATTTGAAGTTACTGTATGGTTACATTTATATAACATTCTTTAAATAAAATTATAGAAATAGACAACAGATCAGTGGCTGACAGGGTTAAGGATGGGAGTTGAGATGGGATTGGGGGGAGAAGGAAGGTGTGGCTATAAAAGGTCAACGTGAGGGGTCCTGTGGTGATTATTATGGATTTGTTTTGTATCTTGACTATGGTGGTGGATACATGTACCTACACCTGTGATAAGATTGCATAGAACTAATATGTATGCACACACACACAAATACATACATACATGCACGCACAGACACTAGTGCCTGCAGGTAAAACTGATACAATCTGAATAAAATTGGTGAATTTTATAAATGCCAATTTCCTGGTTGGAATATTGTGCTATAGTTTTGCAAGATATTGCCACTGGGGAAAACTACTACTAGGTAAAGGGTACATGGGATCTCTCTGTACTATTTCTTCCAACTGCATGTGAATCTACAGTTATCTCAAAACAAAAAAATTTAATTGGGAAACATGTTTCTTTATGTCTTTTATATACCTCAATGCCTATCATAACCTTGTGAGGTAGAAAAGAGATATTTTTCTAGGTCTCATCATACATTTTAATAACACGTTGGACTCATTCCAACTTCCAGATGGACTCTTCTGCCTTTTAAAAGGTCAGTAACTAATACAGAATTTCTGGCAACACCATCCTGAGATAAACAAGTTAGGCAAATGTGGATGTATTAAATTTGTCATTTGATGAATGAGGAAAAACTTCTCCAGGAAGAATCGAAGCAGCTTGAAGGAGTACAATTTCTTAAGCATGCCCAGGGGGGAGATGAAGTCATTGTTATCTGATGTGACACCTAGAGCAGCCTGCCTGGCAAGCCCGCCACCAACGACGGCTGCCCATAAAGAGAGTCTGGGATCAATTAAGGAAAAGTGAACTTCTAACCTATGTGAACTGTCACGGCTGAGGCGTGGCCTGGCTGATCTCTGAGTTTCCAGAGGTTAATCACAACGCTCTACGGCTGACAAGGGCTTCCCTTCTTTTTCTACATCCATGTACTAAGTTGTGCCCTCTGAAGCCCAGAGAGAAGAAAGTTCCCTTTCTGCCTATTTCTAGAGTAAAAAAAATATAATTGCAGTAACGTTCAAGAACATATGCCTCATACCTAGATCAGTGGCTGACATGTAGTAGGTGCTCAATATATTTTTGTCAAATATTAATTTGACATAAACCTTAAGAAGAGTTCCATGTCACAGTTCTTGATCTATACACGAGAAAAAAAAATCAACCATCTGTTAAATGCTTCCTATGTATCAGACATTGTCTTTTCATATATAAGAACCAATCATTCTTTTCAAGTATTCTGTACAATAGAAGATATTTTTAATATCCATTTAATAGATGAGGCCATTCAGGCATAGGCAAGTCGAGCTAGCTCACAGAGCTGGCAAGTGCCAGAGCTGAATGCAAAGACAGCCAGAGCAACCCCACTGCCTGTGGTTAATCCACCAGCCTGCCTTGCCTCTGATAATTTACAGGGAGTGTCCATTCATTAGGCAGAAGTACGTGTTCAATGTGAAGGCATCCTTCCTGGTTTGGAGCTTAACCGAAATTCTCATATAAAATTTTAAAAAGCATTCTAACAGCAACAGCTCTTTTTATATTTACAGCAATCCTATAATGTGGAAGTTATCAACCCTAGTTTATAAAAATAGGAAATGGGGTCAAGGTAGTTAAGTGGCCTAAAATGTTAACCCATGTAGTAAGTGAACTCTGTCTCCTGAGTTTTATCTTCTAAATACAGCTCTTGGGTTTACCGTTAAATCTTGCAGTTCAGGGTCAAGCTTGCATCAGCAAGACTTTTAATTCATTTTTAATGGCTGGCACCGACTAGTTTAATTAAGCTTATTGAAGTACAGTTTGATCATCTATAGCATGAAGCTAGTTATAAAACCTGCACTTCCTGTCTCAGTGAGTTGATGTGATGATGCAAGTAAATATGAGATGATGCAAGAAAAAAATATGAGATGATGCAAGTAAAAAGTCTTTGTTAGAAATGATGTTTAGGTGACAGATATGCTAACTATTCTGATTGGATCATTATACAATATATGCATGTTTTTAAACAGCAATCTGTACCCCATAAATATGTAGAATGAAAAAAAGAAGGTCTTTGTGATCTGAAAACTAGAAGGCACTTTCAGCTGTCACTATGGTTATTAGTTTTCAGAATCATTTTCACTTCCACAAAACAATGGCAAAATAGGAAGCTCATTGGATTATACTTTTGGGGCATTACACATTCAAGTCTGACTTTATTCATTTATTGACTGATTCATTAGTTTGTTCAACATGTGGGTTTTGAGCACCTATTACATGAGATGCACTACACCAGACAGTGTAGAAAATAAAACGTAGTGGCACTATATGTAAATATTACCAAATTGTAATTGTACAGAAGCTATGTCCCTATTCATAATTACTTTATCCCACCCCCATGTCTAGTCATAGCCAGTGCTCAATAAATGTTGATTAAATGTAGAAAAAATATAAGGCCCAGTCTTATTCCATTAGAATTTGGGGATACTGTTACAAAATTATACGAAAGAAAGTGTCATAAATCAAAAGAGAGAAGCAGGTTATAAATTTGGTTGATTAAAATTATCCAGTTGGCCCTGTGGAAGAAGTAAAATTTACTCTGGATGATAAAGACTTGCCTAATATCCTTGGTTAGCCAGATACCATTTAGCAGGGTGATTTTCAAACTTTCATCAGTATGCTTCTCTGCCCAAATTCTGTTCTCATTCTTTAGGCTGGGCTGAGGCCAGAGGAAGTCCGTTCATTAGAAACACTGCAGGTAATTATTATGATCAGGTAAGTCTGAGGAACACTAAAGTAGAAACATGAAGGTTTTTAATTAAGTTGGGTAAAATTGTAGGAAAAGATGAGAAACAGGCTTAGAGAATTGTAAGATTGTAAAGTATTTTCTTCTTCCCTCCCTTGCCTTTGGTAAAGATAATCTTCCAAAGACGTTCCAAAGGTACGTTTGGGGGAGAATCTCACAAAATTTACATGGGTTTAAGTATGTAGGGTTAGTATTATTAGCACTCATCTATTTATTTGATTCAGTCATTAATGACTATTTTATAAAAATGATTATAAGTGATACAAATGATTACAAATTTGTACTTACTGTGGTGCTCACCTGCATCACCATCCAGATGTTCTGCATCAAACATGCATGCAATAGCGCACACACACACACACACACACACCCTAACTAGGCAGCGTGATAAGCTGTGAGTATTCAGAGATAAAACACAGAATCATGGATCTCACAGTCTATGCGTGAAAGTCAGATAATTAAATCAATTACTGTAATTATGAGAAAAATGATGAGGTTATGCAAAGAAATCTGTGGCTTCGCAGTCTATATTAGTGCATGACCTTGCAAAATCATTTAGCCTCTGTCTCAGCACCTCTGCCACATTGAACTAGAAGAAAAAATGGCTCTAAAAACTAGAAAATTCTGTGTGGTGATGTTTAAGAGCAAGAAGTTATTCGCAAGCAAGACTAAATGTTTTCAGTCCTACAGGTGTCATTTTATACCCACTATATGGTGGACACTGAATTTCTTAGAATCTTTAAAAATAACCGCCTCCTCTCTGTAGGCAGAAATGTATTCTCTAGAGCTGTTTTTCCAATAACATTTATTTTAACAATAATATGCTTAGTCTGCTGTGCAAATACAGCGTCACTGATTAGGCAGCCAGCCCAGTAAAACTTTGTTTGGGGTTATAATTATAGATATTTAATTGTCGGAAGATCTCATAATAGCTGAAAAAGAATCTCAGTTTGTTTACACACAGCAATTTAAAACTTGTTTCTGCTCTTTATCCTTTTTCCTCTTTAAGGAAGAACTCAGGATAATTCTATTCTACCCTGAAGCCCCAGAGTACAATTAAGTCCCCTAAAACACATCAGGACCAAGAGACTCCCATTTGGTTAAAGTAAGGAGCTGTTGCCATGATTTGTTTTAATTTGATAAACAGAGAGCGCTGTTCTGTTCTGAGACCTTTTTCCCCCTGCTCAGAAAGGGGGTGTTTATGTACAGCTGTGGGGAATTACTCACAAGAGGTTTAAACAGTGGAAAAAGAAAACATCCTCTTCTCTTTTTGGACCCACCCAGCCCACCAAAGTTTACAGACTTAGCCAATGGAAAGATAGACTATAGTTCACTGAAAACTCCCCTTGGAAAATAGAGACCCAGCCTCTATCAGGACAACTACAAGGTCTGAATGACTGACAAAGTGGCATTAACGTCAAAAGAGGGATGGTGAAACAGAATGCTTCTGAAAGGGCTTTGCTTCCCAGACAGCTTTCAGATTAGATACTGGCATGGTTAGAGCCACAGTAACCAGGGTGGTACGAAAAATGTATGATGGGAATGAAAATAGAAATTACAGTATGAATTCCGCACGGTTATTAAGCTTCCTCTCAGACAACAGTGAATAAAACCTAGATTTTCTGCCTCTTATTTTGTATGGATTTTAGATAAAGGATAGTATGGTCTCTTCTTTCAAACTTTTCCTCAATTAAGTAGTCTTTTTCTATGCATTTTATTTGATTGCTTTGACCAGTGCAAAAAGGAAGCAGAGAATTTAACAAAATGAGAAATTTCGTTAAAAGATCTTAGAGTAACTTGTTCAATAATACCTTGAAACAAGTGGTTAAATTTTTAATAAATCAATCACTAGCTATGCTGTCATTACATCAAATTAAACATTAGAGTTGTGATGTTATCCTTGAATATAGTAAGTTTTGGCTCACTTGACAAGACCTGGAGAGAAACACATTTAATGTCATGAGCAGGAGGATTTCTGAGCTTTAAAAATATGTAGTATGTATACATTTTTTTCTCTCTCTGTATTACTTTCCATTTTTCTTGACTTTTTGAGAAGTGAGTTTAAGCCTATCTAGTAAAAAATAAATATATTAGAGATTAATAAGTATGTTTATTATATTGAAAGTATAGAATTAAATTGCGGTGTTTTATGGCATTATATTTTACCAGCTAGAGATTTTGTAAAAAAGAAAAAAAATTAAAAATAGAAAAATTTATGTTTGTTTCTTAGAGTGAAATTCACCAAAAGAAGTTTTATCAAAATCTCCTTATGTAGAGCTGTCATGGCCGTAAATTTTAGGAAAAAATATTTAAAGAAGATTCCTTTATGCATAGCTTAATTAAATGGAGCTTAGTTAAATCTTCCTTGAGCACTGTTTGAATACAACAGTTCAATAAATGATATAATTTAGAACTCCTTTGAGCATTAGCATGCCAGCTTTAAAGATTTTCTTCTAATTATCTCCTATGTGAAGCCATCAATGTAGGAACAAAATTCATAACTTGTTTCAGCATTTCAGCCACATTTGACTATAAAAGCATTCTTAAAATCCACTACTACCCACTTGCAGGAGACTGACATGAAAATAAACTTAAAATTAATACTTCAAAAATATTTTATTCACTATTTTAAATTTACTTTGAATATTGCCATAAAATATGGTGACCCAATTTATTAATGACAAATTCTGGTGCTAGGCCATATGCTCACAATTTGCAACTTTAGGCTCTGAAATGATACAGAGGAAAGATTCTTACACTGAACAGGTTTTTTTTGTGTGTGTGTGTATTAGAGTCTCTCATGCTTAACCTGGGTTTGTTTGTGGGGGTTTTTTTTCCTTAAAGTATAACTTTCAGGAATATTATTATGCCTATTTCACACGAATGGGTTTTCTTTCTTAGAGTGTATGTAATTAGGTAAAGATGAACTGAAATAATCAGCAATAATGTGGTAGAGACCCTTTTTTTTCCTTAAAGTATAACTTCCAGGAATATTATTATGCCTATTTCACACGAATGGGTTTTCTTTCGTAGAGTGTATGTAATTAGGTAAAGATGAACTGAAATAATCAGCAATAATGTGGTAGAGACCCCATAAAGCAGTTAAGATTTTCCAGAATCCTTCATTCAAAATGGTAACAAACATATGGTCTTTATTTATTTAATTAATTATTATTTTTTTCTTAAAAGAAGATACATATTGGAAAGCATATATGGCATAATTGAGGAAGCTTAGTTACAAAAACAAGTCTTCAGTGGTATAAGATTATTCCAGAGAAAAACGTTTGATTTATGTAAATGAGCCAGAAGTCAAAGATTTTTCAATTTTCTAAGAAAAATAAAACTGACACTAAAATTTCCAATTCTTTGGATCTTTTGCAATCACAACTAAATGCTTTCAAGAAATAATTCTTCCCCCTTCTTGTCCTTCCTCCATCCCCACCTTCCTTTCTTCTTCATTGCTGGATAAACTCGCCTTCATATTTTGAAATTTCATAGTCTATTTTTATTTCTCTTCTTAAAAAAGAATGTCTTATCTTTTATTTTGTTTCAGTGTCGTATTTCCAGGGCCTAGCCCACTGGTATATAATAGCTGACAAAAATGTCTGTTGAGTGAAAGTGAGTAATAGAAATGAGTCAAAAATACCCCCCTCCCTCAGCAGCAGGATATGGAGGAAGAAAAGCCAGACTTCTGCTGTGATGGATCTTCCATTGGTTTATGGATATCTGGACAGACCTTGCCCGTGGGGTTGTGACTGTCCTGATGAAGTTTTACATCAGATTTTGTCCCTCCGTGAGGTGCACTGAGGAGCTGAGTAGAGCCAAGAAAGGGTAACAGAAGCGAGCCAAACAGAGGTAGCCTTTACAGCACAATTACCCTGGACTCCACGGGCCTAAAAGTCCATTCATATCTAGAAAATGAACATTATTTATCCAAAAGGTTGCAGCTGTTACGTTCTCTTGAGAAAATACAAAGACCTATCCATGCCAGGTTTTTTTCTAACTTCAATGATTCAGAGATAAAATCCCAAAATAGGCATTTATAAAGGCAGGGATGAGAGGACAAAAAGACTCAGAACTGGGGTAGGTACTCACGGTTGCTAGTTCTCGAACTACAACCCCCTAAGCTGTTCTTCTAATTTTGCCATTTTGCCTGAGTCATAGTCTTGTTCCTGTCAAAATAGTCGCAGACATCTCTATGCAAAGTGTTCTGCTCTGTCTACACTGGTGCTTATTTCCAAAAAAACAGAATAACAGAAGCCCTGAATCAAATAGTGAAACCAGAAAACTGAAGCGCTCAGATAAAAGGAGAAAAAATAAAAAGTCAGAGGAGAAAATGTATTTTCCCAGCAATGTCCACATCTCTACAGACTCAGTTTTCAAAGTGGATTTTCTTTGAATAGGGTTTGGATTTGCCAACAGGCTATTAGGATATAATACTCTACTCACAATTCTCCAAGAAAGGATCTGAGTTTTGTTGTAATTTTCCCACTTTCCCAGAGGTAAGTAGAGCCAAGAGGAAGGGATGAAGGACAGTGGGCAAAAGATTGTGGGAGAAGGAAAAAACTTGCTGGATGTCATCCAGCCATCTTCAAATTTTGTTGTAATTTTCCCACTTTCCCAGAGGTAAGTAGAGCCAAGAGGAAGGGATGAAGGAGAGTGGGCAAAAGATTGTGGGAGAAGGAAAAAACTTGCTGGATGTCATCCAGCCATCTTCAAAGGATAACCTCTTCCAAATAGCGTGAACCTTCAGGGGGGATTATGCAAAGCCCCTTCCTCCAACACCCCTGAAAAACTGCCTCCCCGGTCCATTCAGACTTGAGGATTAAGAAAACTAGGGAAATGAAAGCATCTATTTATCCATGGTCCATGTCAAGAATTGTTCTTCTGGGCTGCTCTGGGCTGAATCCTGTGGCTTTATTGGTGGTGTGATTGTTGCTTTTACATTTTTCAGGGGTGGGGGTGTATCTGTATTATCTGATAGCTCTGTGTTTATTTTTTCCACAAGGATGCTTAATTGTGTAATTCCTGGCTTGGTTTCTCTAGACAAATGATAGAAATCAGAGTTGGAAAAGACCTATTAGGTCATTTTACCCTAACTCCTGCCAGTGAGAATTTTGCTTCTAATATGCTAGACGAAGCGTCCACCCTTCCCTTGGGAGATTAGCTTCCACAATCCAATTAGTTCACACTGGCAACACATTTTCTCTGACATTCAATTTACAATTAGTATCATTGTTTTTCTTAATTCAGTTCTCACAAATTAAGTGTTTACTTTTCTTATTGTTTTCCAATTTTAATCTGATGACAAGCCTATTTTCTTATTTCTCCCCAAATACCATCATTTATTTCATTTATTTTTTCCTAGAATCTTTATTTGTTAACATTTGTTATTCTTTGCACGAGTCTGTATCTCTTTGATATGAAGATAATAAGGGCTTTGAATTTCCCAACTTGGCACATCTCATTAACAGGGATGTATGTATACATTGGAATTAACGAGATAATTGAGACACTTGAAAGGTTTTATAAAATTCAGCCTTCCCCAATATTTTGTTCCTATTTTCTGTAAATTTCTTGCAGAGTGGTTAATGCCCTGAGATATGTTGGCAATTCTCTGCATCTCAGATTTTCAGTTGTGTGTGTGTGTTTTCATGTGTCAAATTTTCAGCTGCGAAAACCCTGGCTCAGAGGATCAGATAAGTCAGGCAAAGATAGGATATAGAAGGAAGAGAAAAAACACTATAATAATAAATTAAGGACTGAGAAAATTTACCCCCCACCAAAAAACCTCACTCGCTGAAGAGATCGACTCTTTTCAGGCTGACGTGAGCCGTTGCTGAGCTGCTCGGTGCACCCGTGTGTGGACCCCTTGAGTGGGCAGCTCCCTGCAGCAAGGCATTACCCTCTCGTGATTTTATTTCTTCATTGCCTAAGGCCCTGGCTTCATTCCTGCCTTGCTTTGCCTCCCCCTTCTGACTCTCTAGCTGTCAGCAGATCATATTTCACTGTCCAGTTCGCCGTGTACCATCAGTCTCCTCGTCACGACCTCCTCCCAGCCCGCTGGTTAAGGGAGGAGCCCTTGTGTCTTGATTCTGCCCTCTGACTAAGCTCTCTCTTGCTGCTACTCCCTTTCCCAATGATCCAACACCAACACCTGCCCAACTCCACTTGCTCTTGACATTCCTCATTATTTGGTTGTCAAAACAGCCTGTCCCTTCAAATTTCCATCAAGCTTCAACATAGGCCACAGTCCTGACTGAAAGTAACCTGCTCATATGGTCTTTTCAGGGAGTTTTGCAAAGAATTATCTCACACAAACATAAGGAAATATATAAGGCTCTACAAAGCTCTTGCTTAGAATCATAACCTCGTTATGCACCTGCCCCTCACTCTGCTCCAGCGATGTTGGCCTTTCACTGGTTCCTTTACTGCCCTAACACCAGTTTCTTTCCCACTGTGGGATCTTCATCCTGTTCCCTCTGCTCATCTAAGTTTTTCCCACTCATCAAGTCACAGCTGGTATGGAACTTAGAGAGACCGCCCTTAAGTACACTTCCCTGAACTAAGATAGGTTCTACTGTTACACGTCATCCTTTTGTCCTACATTTGTAATGATAACACTTAACACAAATTGTGGGGCTGACCGGTTAGCTCAGTTAGTTAGAGCGGATGCTGATAACCCCAAGGTTCAGGGTTCGATCTCTATACTGGCCAGCTGCCAAAAACAAAACAAAACAAAACAGATAGTGAAACATATATTTACTTATTTGTTAAGTTATTTGAAATGTGTAAAACTACAATGCATGAAGACAGAGCCCTGTTTATTCATTTCTGCTTGTGCATAGTATATTACAGGTGCTCAAACAGGTGAACACTTTAAAAACATGACAGTAAGAAGTAGGTAGCAGCTTAAAAGCTGACAAAGTTAGTCATCCCATTATTAATAATCAATTAATTGTTTTAATCTATATGATTCTGCTTTTTTTCTTCATTCTTGTAAACATAGTTTGGTTTCCTTATACTTGCAAAGATATTGTTTGACAACTTGGTAAAAGTTGGCATTGTGGAAATCTACATCAGGTATTATATCAGTGAGGTTTCTTGGCTTCAGACAAGAGAGAGCAACAGTATTGTTTTGATTTGAAAAGGGACTTTAGGGCCGGCCCAGTGGCGCACTGGATAGTGTGCCGCTTGGGAAGCGCGGTGGCGCTCCCGCCCGAGGGTTCGGATCCCACATACGGACCGGTTCCCGCTCACTGGCTGAGCGAGGCGCGGGAGCAACACCGAGGGTTGCAATCCCGTTGCCGGTCCCCGGTCCGGTACGGGGGCAACACTGAGGGTTGCGATCCGTTGCCGGACACGGACTATATGATTCTGCTTTTTTTCTTCATTCTTGTAAACATAGTTTGGTTTCCTTATACTTGCAAAGATATTGTTTGACAACTTGGTAAAAGTTGGCATTGTGGAAATCTACATCAGGTATTATATCAGTGAGGTTTCTTGGCTTCAGACAAGAGAGAGCAACAGTATTGTTTTGATTTGAAAAGGGACTTTACTGGGAAAACAGGAAGTTCATATAATTGATGAGAAAATGGAGGAGTATGCTGGTGAGTAGACAGAAACCAAAAGAACATAGAATCCAGACAGTAGAAGCTATTCTCTCATGATGCTCATTGCCACTATAGCATTGCTCCCTGACTCTGCTGGGATCTCTAGACGCTATCATTGGCTTCCATTGCAGGAACCCCATAGCAACTGTTATGTATGAATTCTAACCATACCTTTGTTAGCAACTGACTTAAGCTTCAAAGTCCTGCATCAGAGGCTTCTTGATTAAGGACTGATTAGGTAACCTAGCCTTGGTCTCTACATCAACAGAGAAATGATTTCCTACCTTCTGCATAGGCATTTTGAGGTAGGGAATCTTGCACCTCCAACTCCTCACACAATGAGATATTTTTCCAATATAAGGAGAGAGATGATTGGTGGACACCTCCCAAGCAACCAGTCAATCAAACCAGCCAACTAATATACCAGCCAACAGCAACTGCTAACCTTTGTTATCTCGCTTCAGGATATGCCATGCCTAATGCTGGAGCTACTACCTCACTTTTTATCATCACCACGTTCCTTTTCATATTATTAATTCTGGGAGTCTTCTTTCCTAAGAGTCTGCATTTCTGAAATTTATTGCTCCTCACAGGTATTCGGTTGATACTTTAGAAAGACTCTGCGTGGTCCTTTGACAGCACAGGTGGTTGTAGCATTGTCTTAGGGAGGGTTCCCTAGAAGCTGAGTCTGACACCCTAATTCTTGAGAAAGTCATTCATTGGCAGAAAAGCCTATAAGGAAAGGAATAAAGCAGGATATAGAGAAAGGGAAAGTGGTGAGCAAGAAAGTGGTCTAAGACAAAGTCTAACCTTGGTCTGATCCCCAGGGGGAGGTCTTTGAATTATTAACCACTTATCTGTGTTGTCCTGCTTCAGGCAAGAGGGCTACCCTTTATATATCACACCAGTCAGTCATTGGCTTTGCATTGCCCCAGGGCATGGCCACAACTCTCCAGGTAAAGCATCTGACAGTTGGGGAAAACATTCTCCGGAAAAGGGGAGCATGTGTGAGCCACTGGCAGCTGATCCTCCCAGCAGCTGGGGTTGGGGCATACCAGCAGGTTGACAGGGTTGTGAGATGGACGCCAGAGCACTTACTCCAGCCATCTTCTACCTAGGCTATGTTGGTTTTATTAATTTGTTATTTGTGTTTTCACATAAATCAGCAAAAGAACAACATCATGAAATGAACTCTGAAATAACACCTCAGCTTTCCTTATTGACTTTCTCAAGGTATTAAAAAAATGTGGCTATATTGTGCCAAAAATCTGGACAGAACAGACATAATTCAAACAACTGGACACTTTACCTAAGCAACCTCAAACATACGGACACTTAGAAGAACACAGATCACTCACTAGTTTATGATTTTATGTTCCCATCCAGAGTTGACTGTTATCCTATTGCACAAATAATAAACTGTGATGCCTTTCTGCAAGTCAATTAGTCCCTGCACATAGACTCACAAGCATTGGAGTTGAGATTTTTATTCAGCAAAACATCTATGATGATAATATGATTAGTAATAACAAAAATAATAATTCCAAATTTTCTTCTAAGTTCCTTACATTTAATTGACCAAAAATACTTATGAAAATGTAGGTGTTATTACTGTTATCCCCATGTAGTCCTTGAGGAAACTGAGGCACAGACAGGTTCATAACTCAACTAAGGGTGCACATCTAGTATGTGATGAAGCAGAAATGATTTTTTCATTACTGCTGGGTGTGTCAAAATGACCTCAGCATTTCCCAACAGACTGCAGTTTACTTTGACTCTGGTTTACAGGGGCAGTGGAGTCATTATTTTCCTTTACAAATTTCTCATTTTTCCGATCCAACTGTTGAAATCTCAAAGACTAGTAATAATGTCCTGCCATTGGGAGGTAAAGATGTAAATGACCCACCATCAGCAGGGCAAGCTCTACCCTATTGGTGGTGGATGCTGCACTGAACACATGGTGCTGAACACATTGTGTAGATGGACACATTTAGCTCTCTTTTCTCAGGTCCCTCTCAGGCTTACCACTGGGGATATATATGAGTTGCCCACAGACCAAAATTAAGCTAATTAATTGGTTGACCCAGGTAATTAAAATTAATTTCATTGACACTACATCTATCATTTTTGAATACTGAGTTGATACTATGTCAGGAACATAAATACTGAAGAAGCTACTTTGCTCCTTAGTATTGGTCAGCCTTGCAACTTTCCCCTACTTTTTTGGTTGCAGATATCATGGGTCTAGACACAGCAGAGAAGCTGTGCCAATCATGGTATTCCATCTACCTGGCCACTGCTGATTGCTCCAAAAATGGGCATGTGACATTAGCAGGATCAATTAAGTTTCTTGCCCAAAACTTTCCAAACTGGAGTTCGTTGGAGAGAATTTCTTTCCTCTGTGTTCATGAAATTAATAAGAATGTCAGCTCTTGAGCAGGCTGTAAACATTGTTTTAACTTTGTGTGGATGATTATCTTGAGAGAACACAGCTTCATGTAAAAAGAGCCAGGTACAAAGGATAGAATGATAATCTAATGATTTGAATCCACATATGTAGATATATTCTGTTTTTAGTTTTATTTTATTTTTGTAGTTTGGCTAACCAAAATAAGTTTTCATTGCTCTTGTTTTTTCTGTTTTGGTCTTAGTTAAGCTTCCTGTTCCTTGCAGTTAAAATATTGTGCTTAATGCACATATATTATCACTGATTCACTCAGAAACCCCTGAAGTTAAATATTATTATCTTTATTTTACAAATATGAAAATTAAGGCCCAGAGAGTTGGCAATGTCATTGGCCATAAGTTGCACACTTAGCCAGTAAAGAGCAAATGCTGCATTCCAAATTTCCTCACTTTGACATCATTAACTAGATTCTATAACCCTCAGGGGGAAAAAAAAAAAAAACACAAACCTGCATTAATAAAAAAATCCAATAGTTTATCAACACCTAAGATGTCCTGATAATCACAATAGAGATTTTACACATGTGGCAATGTATATATATCTCAGAAAAAAAAAAAAAAACACAAACCTGCATTAATTAAAAAATCCAATAGTTTATCAACATCTAAGATGTCCTGATAATCACAATAGAGATTTTACACATGTGGCAATGTATATATATCTCAGCTCATGATTGTTTGTTTCTTGTAGTCTGTGTGGGAATTTGGCTACATATTCTTTCATTCAAGATGATGAGCATAAATATAGTGCTCAGGGAATGAAACAAAATGAAGTAATCATATCAATGTAAGAACTTTTGAAGAATTTTTTTTTTTTTTACCATATATACAATATCATGCAATATTTAATTCGGAACAAAGAAATAAAAATGTTGACCGAAGTACAATTTTTCCCATAGCATTGCATGTAAAGCAGAAAGACTGGGAAAGTTGGTGGATATCTAATGATTTTAAGGATGTAGTTAGTCAGGAATATATGTTTTCAAACGGTAAGACATCTCATGTTTTATCATCCTGGGTAATGGATTTTTCATTCTTTTATACATGATTACATGTAGAAATGAGGAAATTAAGCTTTTTAAAAAAATTATAGGATGAGGAAGTAAGAGATTTCCAGTTTCGTGATGACCTCACACAAATAGAATAATAATTTGCATATTGCATCTTCTANAGACAGAGCCCTGTTTATTCATTTCTGCTTGTGCATAGTATATTACAGGTGCTCAAACAGGTGAACACTTTAAAAACATGACAGTAAGAAGTAGGTAGCAGCTTAAAAGCTGACAAAGTTAGTCATCCCATTATTAATAATCAATTAATTGTTTTAATCTATATGATTCTGCTTTTTTTCTTCATTCTTGTAAACATAGTTTGGTTTCCTTATACTTGCAAAGATATTGTTTGACAACTTGGTAAAAGTTGGCATTGTGGAAATCTACATCAGGTATTATATCAGTGAGGTTTCTTGGCTTCAGACAAGAGAGAGCAACAGTATTGTTTTGATTTGAAAAGGGACTTTACTGGGAAAACAGGAAGTTCATATAATTGATGAGAAAATGGAGGAGTATGCTGGTGAGTAGACAGAAACCAAAAGAACATAGAATCCAGACAGTAGAAGCTATTCTCTCATGATGCTCATTGCCACTATAGCATTGCTCCCTGACTCTGCTGGGATCTCTAGACGCTATCATTGGCTTCCATTGCAGGAACCCCATAGCAACTGTTATGTATGAATTCTAACCATACCTTTGTTAGCAACTGACTTAAGCTTCAAAGTCCTGCATCAGAGGCTTCTTGATTAAGGACTGATTAGGTAACCTAGCCTTGGTCTCTACATCAACAGAGAAATGATTTCCTACCTTCTGCATAGGCATTTTGAGGTAGGGAATCTTGCACCTCCAACTCCTCACACAATGAGATATTTTTCCAATATAAGGAGAGAGATGATTGGTGGACACCTCCCAAGCAACCAGTCAATCAAACCAGCCAACTAATATACCAGCCAACAGCAACTGCTAACCTTTGTTATCTCGCTTCAGGATATGCCATGCCTAATGCTGGAGCTACTACCTCACTTTTTATCATCACCACGTTCCTTTTCATATTATTAATTCTGGGAGTCTTCTTTCCTAAGAGTCTGCATTTCTGAAATTTATTGCTCCTCACAGGTATTCGGTTGATACTTTAGAAAGACTCTGCGTGGTCCTTTGACAGCACAGGTGGTTGTAGCATTGTCTTAGGGAGGGTTCCCTAGAAGCTGAGTCTGACACCCTAATTCTTGAGAAAGTCATTCATTGGCAGAAAAGCCTATAAGGAAAGGAATAAAGCAGGATATAGAGAAAGGGAAAGTGGTGAGCAAGAAAGTGGTCTAAGACAAAGTCTAACCTTGGTCTGATCCCCAGGGGGAGGTCTTTGAATTATTAACCACTTATCTGTGTTGTCCTGCTTCAGGCAAGAGGGCTACCCTTTATATATCACACCAGTCAGTCATTGGCTTTGCATTGCCCCAGGGCATGGCCACAACTCTCCAGGTAAAGCATCTGACAGTTGGGGAAAACATTCTCCGGAAAAGGGGAGCATGTGTGAGCCACTGGCAGCTGATCCTCCCAGCAGCTGGGGTTGGGGCATACCAGCAGGTTGACAGGGTTGTGAGATGGACGCCAGAGCACTTACTCCAGCCATCTTCTACCTAGGCTATGTTGGTTTTATTAATTTGTTATTTGTGTTTTCACATAAATCAGCAAAAGAACAACATCATGAAATGAACTCTGAAATAACACCTCAGCTTTCCTTATTGACTTTCTCAAGGTATTAAAAAAATGTGGCTATATTGTGCCAAAAATCTGGACAGAACAGACATAATTCCAACAACTGGACACTTTACCTAAGCAACCTCAAACATACGGACACTTAGAAGAACACAGATCACTCACTAGTTTATGATTTTATGTTCCCATCCAGAGTTGACTGTTATCCTATTGCACAAATAATAAACTGTGATGCCTTTCTGCAAGTCAATTAGTCCCTGCACATAGACTCACAAGCATTGGAGTTGAGATTTTTATTCAGCAAAACATCTATGATGATAATATGATTAGTAATAACAAAAATAATAATTCCAAATTTTCTTCTAAGTTCCTTACATTTAATTGACCAAAAATACTTATGAAAATGTAGGTGTTATTACTGTTATCCCCATGTAGTCCTTGAGGAAACTGAGGCACAGACAGGTTCATAACTCAACTAAGGGTGCACATCTAGTATGTGATGAAGCAGAAATGATTTTTTCATTACTGCTGGGTGTGTCAAAATGACCTCAGCATTTCCCAACAGACTGCAGTTTACTTTGACTCTGGTTTACAGGGGCAGTGGAGTCATTATTTTCCTTTACAAATTTCTCATTTTTCCGATCCAACTGTTGAAATCTCAAAGACTAGTAATAATGTCCTGCCATTGGGAGGTAAAGATGTAAATGACCCACCATCAGCAGGGCAAGCTCTACCCTATTGGTGGTGGATGCTGCACTGAACACATGGTGCTGAACACATTGTGTAGATGGACACATTTAGCTCTCTTTTCTCAGGTCCCTCTCAGGCTTACCACTGGGGATATATATGAGTTGCCCACAGACCAAAATTAAGCTAATTAATTGGTTGACCCAGGTAATTAAAATTAATTTCATTGACACTACATCTATCATTTTTGAATACTGAGTTGATACTATGTCAGGAACATAAATACTGAAGAAGCTACTTTGCTCCTTAGTATTGGTCAGCCTTGCAACTTTCCCCTACTTTTTTGGTTGCAGATATCATGGGTCTAGACACAGCAGAGAAGCTGTGCCAATCATGGTATTCCATCTACCTGGCCACTGCTGATTGCTCCAAAAATGGGCATGTGACATTAGCAGGATCAATTAAGTTTCTTGCCCAAAACTTTCCAAACTGGAGTTCGTTGGAGAGAATTTCTTTCCTCTGTGTTCATGAAATTAATAAGAATGTCAGCTCTTGAGCAGGCTGTAAACATTGTTTTAACTTTGTGTGGATGATTATCTTGAGAGAACACAGCTTCATGTAAAAAGAGCCAGGTACAAAGGATAGAATGATAATCTAATGATTTGAATCCACATATGTAGATATATTCTGTTTTTAGTTTTATTTTATTTTTGTAGTTTGGCTAACCAAAATAAGTTTTCATTGCTCTTGTTTTTTCTGTTTTGGTCTTAGTTAAGCTTCCTGTTCCTTGCAGTTAAAATATTGTGCTTAATGCACATATATTATCACTGATTCACTCAGAAACCCCTGAAGTTAAATATTATTATCTTTATTTTACAAATATGAAAATTAAGGCCCAGAGAGTTGGCAATGTCATTGGCCATAAGTTGCACACTTAGCCAGTAAAGAGCAAATGCTGCATTCCAAATTTCCTCACTTTGACATCATTAACTAGATTCTATAACCCTCAGGGGGAAAAAAAAAAAAAACACAAACCTGCATTAATAAAAAAATCCAATAGTTTATCAACACCTAAGATGTCCTGATAATCACAATAGAGATTTTACACATGTGGCAATGTATATATATCTCAGCTCATGATTGTTTGTTTCTTGTAGTCTGTGTGGGAATTTGGCTACATATTCTTTCATTCAAGATGATGAGCATAAATATAGTGCTCAGGGAATGAAACAAAATGAAGTAATCATATCAATGTAAGAACTTTTGAAGAATTTTTTTTTTTTTTTACCATATATACAATATCATGCAATATTTAATTCGGAACAAAGAAATAAAAATGTTGACCGAAGTACAATTTTTCCCATAGCATTGCATGTAAAGCAGAAAGACTGGGAAAGTTGGTGGATATCTAATGATTTTAAGGATGTAGTTAGTCAGGAATATATGTTTTCAAACGGTAAGACATCTCATGTTTTATCATCCTGGGTAATGGATTTTTCATTCTTTTATACATGATTACATGTAGAAATGAGGAAATTAAGCTTTTTAAAAAAATTATAGGATGAGGAAGTAAGAGACATTTCCAGTTTCGTGATGACCTCACACAAATAGAATAATAATTTGCATATTGCATCTTCTATTTATATCATTTATTAAATTTTGTCTGAAGAACCCTATGAATACTCTAAGACCCAGTCTAAGTTTCCCTGCTTCTTCTTTTTTTTTTTTTTTTTTTTTTAAAGATGACCGGTAAGGGGATCTTAACCCTTGACTTGGTGTTGTCAGCACCACGCTCAGCCAGTGAGCAAACAGGCCATCCCTATATGGGATCCGAACGCGGGGCCTTGGTGTTATCAGCACCGCACTCTCCCGAGTGAGCCACGGGCCGGCCCATAAGTTTCCCTGCTTCTGAAATGCTGTCTCGAAGATCTTAAATATTTGGTTTCAAGAGTTAGGGGCACTTGAAGTAGAAAATCAGAGAAAATTATTATATATGGGGAAACGTAGAGTGGGGGAATTCTAGTCCATTTTTGATCTTATTAATTGCTTTGTAATTACTATTTTCCCATTTATCGACTGATATTTATTGAACATATGATGTGTGCCAAACATTCTGCTAAACACTAGAAATAAGTGCAACAGCAATGCAGGTGTGATGACGGAACAGGAATGACATATATTAATGTGAGAAGATGCATTTTTTTAAATTGAGGGAATCTTCTATGTACATTGCTATATATAAGGAGACACATTCATTCCCCTTGGTGATGTCACTCTCTGTTCTCTGTACAGTCCCTTGAGTTACCTGTTAGTTATGAGTAAATGACAGTATATACACGGGGCTTCAGAATGTCTGTGAAAGGACCATTTGTTTGTGGGTCATAGGGCTAATCTAAGATTGTCTCTGTGACTCAATGTTAGAGAAACTTCCCATGGTGGATTGTAGTCCCCTGGCTCTAAAGATCACCATGACAAAGGGAACTCCCTCTGAAGCATTGGGCATGCGGCCTAGTGACCTAAATTTGAGATGAGGCCAAGAGCTAGAGAAAAAAGGTTACTTCCATCTTAGCATGTGACTGCATTTTGGGGAAAAAATGGCTGAGCAAATGAATGTGCAATGAAAGAGTGATGTGCCATGATAGAGATCCAGGGAAACAGATCATACTTGGCATCAGTGGACAAGCGTCCATTTGTCTGGGCAAACCTAGTCACCAAAAGCTGTGATAGTAAAGGAAACATGGAAGCTAATGAACTTATTGGAGTCTTTTAGTGTTTTTTTTTATTTATTTATTTATGTATTTATTTATTTTTCTCTGTGCCTGAAGGACTGTCCTCTCCATACAGAGTAGACTATACCGCCCAGGGTTCTTGAGTCATTTGAAGGATGAGGAAAGGGTTGAGATGGAGACTTCAGGAGGAAGAAACTAGGCTTGCTACTATTAATGGTAAGGGATTACCAAAAGATTAACTAAAATGAGATAAAGTAAAATAAAATAAAGTAGGAATAGTGATAAATACAAACTAATGAAGTTAGGATTTACTAGTAACATAAACTTCTGTTTATGGGTTTAACACTTAGCTTTCAATTTGTAATGCTACAGGAATAAGCTCCAAATTTCAGTGGATTACAGCAATTACGTTTTAGGTCTCCCTCACATTCCAGGTCAGAGTATGTCAGTTGCAACTCTACTTCAGTCTGTGGCTCTGCACCATCTTATTCATTTTGGAATCCAGGCTGAAAGAACATTTTCTAGCTTGGCTATGGTCATCACGTGACAGTTCTTCATGTTTCTGCTCACCTGGCACACAAGTCACTTCTGCACACAATTCATTCATTGGTCAAAAATGTCATATGGCCAAACCTGTCTCAGTGGGGTGGGAAGTATCCTCCTCCCACAGGGGTGCAATGCCAAGTCTCATAGCAAGAGAAAGGATGCATAATCTTCTTAAGGAGAAGGCAGCATATTATGGGAAAAAAAATACATTCTACTACATGTGCCATCTAAACCTGGACAGCTCAAATAATCAATTTTTTTTCCTTTTTCCTGCATTGTATTATTAAAAGGAAATAGAAAATAAAAGTAAATCCTCTCAAATTAAAGATATGCCTTTTTTTTTTTTTTTTTGACCGGTAAGGGGATCACAACCTTTGGCATGGTGTGCTCTGCACCTCGTTCAGCCAGTGAGCACACCAGCCATCCCTATACAGGATCCAAACCCGCGGCCTCAGGGCTACCAGTGCCGCACTCTCCCGAGTGAGCCACGGTACCGGCCCAAGGATATGCCATTTGTAATGGACTATTTAGGGTGTGTTTAGGAGAAATGTACAAATATGGTCCTTTCTCCATAATCCAGTTGGATGACCTCAGAGCCATCATGCATGAGCTGTCCGATGATGGCCCTCCTTGACATTCCAGATCTTCACTTATGGTTTCCACTGGCCGTAGTGGTGAGATAGAATACCAATCTGTGTACTTGCCAATGAAGATGAGGTTTAGTGGAATGAGGCATCTCTAGTCCAGATGGATAAAAGTGATTCACAAAGGAAATGCTTTGGCCTGTCTTCTCTTTAGTGAATCAACATCACCATTCCAACCAGATAGATTTTTTAGAATATTGCCAATAAAGAGACACAGAATAAAACTAATTGCTTTATCCAAGGCACTTAGCAATATATTGTGAGTGGAAAACAAATATTTTTCAAAATAACTTGAATCATTCTTAACTCTCATCTTCAAAGAAGCAAGGACTGTAAAGGTTCAGTAACCAACCTTAAATGAGTGTTTTGAGTTTGGTAAATAAATATACTAAATGGACATAAGATATCCTTAATTAACTTACCTAAATTTGTTCTGATCAGATAGTAAGATATTCTCCTTACATTTGAAAACATTTTAGAAAATGGTAGCATTATTCAGAACTGTGGCAATCATGGGGGAAATGCCAAGGCTTTGGAAAATCTCTAAATACTCAATACAAATCTTAGCAAAAAGTTACGAGAGTTCTTTATACTTTTAATTATACATCTATATACATCTTATATACATCTATATATAAATATTTATGTGATTAGACTTATACATGGTTTTATACATAATAATTACATAACCATAGAAACTGTTAAATCCATTCTTAAGTCACATTTCCACTTAAAATAGCCTTGTAATGCAAATTAATTACCTTTTTACCTTTTGCTAACATTCATTACTCACTGAATGAGAAAATTTTGCATTGGCAAGCCTATAGTAGACTTATTCATGTTAGGGATCCCAGTTACCACCACATTTGACATTGCTATCTTCAGTTTATGTAATAGAGATGCACCTTGACTTACAATGGGGTTACATCCCAATAAATCCATCTTAAATTGAAAATATTGTAAGTGCAAATGCATTTACCTAACCTACTGAACATCATAGCTTAGACTCGCTTACCTTAAATATGCTCACAATGCTTACATTAGCCTGCAGTTGGGCAAAATCATCAAACACAAAGACTGTTTTATAAGAAAGTGTTGAATACCTCATGTAATTTATTGAACACCATACTGAAAGTGAAAAACAATGTTTGCCTGGGTGCTCAAAGGAGAGTTTCTACTAAAAAAGTGTATTACTTTCATACCATCATAAAGTGAAAAAATTAAAATTTGAACCATTGTAAGTTGGAGACCATGTGTACCTTTATTTTTCTCCATAGGAAACCTTACCATCTAAACCTTCTTTTTATATTAGGTCATTTTTGTTTGTTTTTTGACATAGAAAATGATACTTTTTTAACTGCAGCAGACCTGTGACATTGACAATGAAAATGGAGGAAGATAATACCACACACAGAAGAGAAGGACTCTGCCTTAGCTGGTCTGTCATTCTAGCACAGTGACTGATACTTACCTGCCTCTCTCCTGACCTGTGAGTGCATCAAAGAACACATCATTCAAATCTGTGCCCCAGTAAAATACCCATTACTTCATTACATGAGTTTCTAAGTAATAAGTGTAATCTTCAACGATCAATCAGCAGATAGCAAGGCCACACACTACGTAGGTGTCCCAGAATATTGCTAATAATGTGACATTTTGCCTGAAGAACTTCTAAACAAAGTTTTGATATGAATTTACACACACACACACACACACAGTTCCTGTGTCTGTCTCTCTCTCAGATGTCAGATTGCATGAGCTCTATAATTCCCTCACTTATTCAATCATTTCTTCACTAATTCATCATTCAAAACTTTACTATTACCACAAGATCCTAAAGTTCCCACTGAGATAATGCAACTAAAAAGTACTGAAATTTTGAAAAGCCTTCTAGAAATCACTTCCATGTGTCTGGGCTGAAGTAAAGGTATTTGCCCCTAACCTCACAAAAATTACATCCTAGACAAAGTTTGCTTCAAAGTGTACAACCTGCCCTCGTTACTCTTCCTCTTTCCCCTTCAACCATCTATTTCAAACCTCTTGATTGCTCACAAACAGGACCCGCCACAGATGGATCTCCTCCTCACACCTTGCCATCTGTACTCTTGTGGTGCAGCATTTGGTATTTCACTAATATTAAGAACCAGATTCAGTTATGAACTGTATGTCTCAGTGGAATTGGACTGTCTTTCATTGTCATTTGTCTTAGGTTAAGGACTTTGAAGCATTGTCAATGAGGAGAGAAAGACAGATTTGTTGTAAGTCTTAAAAGAGAAACTGATCTGCAGTTGGGTTTGAATATAAACTTAGGCTTGTCAAGATTCTGGGAGACTTCAAGGAGATGGAGAGTAGAGTTGGGCTTTCTAGAAAGAAACCCAATCATTAGACTAAATTACAGTGATTAGCTGGCCATCCTCGGACCCAGACGAGCCTATGTGAATGCACTGACTTCTCAAAAATTTCTTTCTTCCCCTCACCATAGGCTCTTACTCCTGTTTACTTATTGGCTCCAGGATGTTGGTGTGTCTGTCCTCATAGTGACATCTCCCTTCCTTTGTACTACTTTGCCCTGATCTGAATCACCTATATCCTCTCCACTCTTTCCTTGTCCCCTCTAAAAATAAAGATGTCACCTACAGGACAGGCAAGTCATGCTTTATGACTGTTTCAAGTCCTTCAGTAGCTGGGGAACCCCAAATGTGAAGGCACGTGGACTGTTTAGGCAAGGGCTGAGCATCATGAGGCAGAAACCTGCCTGTCTTTCTCATGGTAAGGTCCCCAGGGAAAAGCATTAGATACAAACGAAGTGTGTATGGAATGAATAAGTTGCAGAAGAAAGAGTTAATAAGAGTTCATAAGTAGAACTCATTAACCTTGGATGCAGGGGTGAGCTGGCTGACGCTGTAGACTGGCTGTGGGGAAAGAGTTAACAGTAGTTAAGGAGGTCTTTACTCTTGACAGACGTCTAGAATCTGTCTTAAAATGTTTGTTCTAAAACATTTTCAGTGTGAATGTAATATCTTCTATGTATGTGTCCATAGTGTTTATTTATTTATTTATTTATTTCTGCAACTGATTTTTTTAAAATTGAAACATAATTGATTGCACATATCTGTGGGGTACAGTATTGAATATCAATACCTGTGTGCAATATGTGGTGCTCAAATCAAGATAATTAGTATATTCAGCATTGCACATTGTAAGCATTTTTTATGGCCCTTTACCAGTTTCTTGCTAACCCTCCTTCCCCTCCCCCTTTCCCACCCCTGGTGGCCTCAGTTCTGTTCTTTCCTTTTGAAAGTTCAACTTATTATTGTGATTGTTGCATTGTTTGTATTGATTGTTCTTTCTCTCTGTTTTTATTTGTTTATTTTTTTTTTAGCTCCCAGTTATGAGTGAGGACATGTGGTATTTCTCTTATTTCACTTAATATAATTTTCTTTAAGTTCATCCACGTTGCCATGAATGGCAGAATTTCATTCATTTTTATGGAACTATTCTTTTTTATGGCAGCTGTCCATTGTGTATATATGCTGCATTTTCCTTATGTTGATGGTGTTTAAGTAGAATCTGAAAATCTTCTATTAGGAGTTACCTTAGACTTCATCCAGTTTACTCTTTGACCAATGCAGAAACCATCACCGTAAAGAAATTCTAAAACACTGCCCTTCCTCCCGCCTTCAGCATTTCTAATGACAGACAACTTTCTGGGATAACATTTCCCATCTCAGGTTTTCCCCATTGTTAGAATGTTCTTTTTCATGTTGTACTCAAAATTAAAATATGGAAAGCCTCTATCACAGTGGCTGACATGTAGAATTTCTATAACTATTGGTGATTCAAAGATCATAATTCCTGTAACTTTGATTCTTATATTCTATGTCTTTTACCATCAAACTAAATGATATTGTAAGAAAGCTGAACAGTTATTATAGATCTTGAATATGTAGCACATTAAAAGGAATAAAAATCATCCATGTGAATTTATGTTTAGATGCTATATATGTAGCTATATGTACATATCTATGTAGTTCTGAGTGGACATATACGTATTAATATGTATGTGTATGTATACATAGCAATTGCAGGTATATGTGCATACATAGGTTAGCATATACACATATGTTACCTAGCTCTGTCAACTGAGAGGGCATAGAGCAAAAGACATTGCAATAGCAATGAGGACACCCAGCACCCAGATCATGATTTTTAAACACCATTTTTCAACAAAAGGAGACAAGATTTCTTCAGAAAACTGCAGACTGTAGTATCAACCGTCGTAGGGCAGGAAAAATACAATTGATGTTACTGTGGAAACATACATATGAGTCAATCACAAATAAAATACCCATAATGCAACCAATCAATCAATCAATGGAATAAAGATCAAAACTTTGGTTTATGTGCTTTACATTAATTACAGCAATTTATGTGAACAGCTCCCCAGTTTTATTAACTATCCTGCAGCACCCTAACCTTTAAAAGTGCCAGTCTTGCTGGGTTGTAGTTGTATTTGATTATAGTCTACATACTTTTCTTGCCTATGAATCATGGTTATTTGTTTGCTTATAATTTTAAACAATTACAAAAGCCACTGTGTTGAAGGTATTTTTTTCTAAATTACTAGATAAACAAGAAGAAGGAAGAGGAGAATACAGCTACTACCTTATTCCCTGTTCAGTGTGGGGTCAAGATGCATTGGATTCTTAAAAATTCTTAAAAATTTGAAGTGATATGTAGGGCAATTCTGTATAAGCAAATGGTTCAAATATTCAGAAGACCCTTACACTTCAGAACAAAATAGCCTTTAGCATTTTTTCATCTCTGTTCTTTCTTTTAATCAGAGACCAACTCCTGAGCATCTTTGGAGTTAAACCCTTTTCTGGCAAATTGGACGCTGAAAACAATTTGTATTTTCTTTTCCAGATTGCTTGACATCAGAGCTCCAGTTGCTCTGTATTGATCAATGAGCTGTATCTGGAGGTGTCCTGGATATGTCTAGCCTATCGTCACTAATCCTCTATGGGTTTG
Organism: Galeopterus variegatus; assembly: GCF_000696425.1. Taxonomy (NCBI): domain Eukaryota; kingdom Metazoa; phylum Chordata; class Mammalia; order Dermoptera; family Cynocephalidae; genus Galeopterus; species Galeopterus variegatus. The sequence continues at coordinate 147,889 of NW_007726753.1, forward strand.
CTCTGACAGCTTCCATGTGGGCTGCACAACAGGGCTGGACCGTCAAAGGATTGTAAGTATGAGCCCTAGGTGGGGCCTGAGTCCTCCAGATGTGGCTGCTTTCATATTTTCAATGTGAATTCAAGGACCTGACCTCCTCTCTGACGGAGATAACAAGTGCTACATCTCATAATTAGAACACTATGATCATTTGAGTGAGAATGTCTACAAATAGTTTTTCTTTCCACCTACTTTGTGGCTAATAAATATGATAAGCCTAGTCTTCTTTTCTCTCTGGCCAGTTTGAGCATTCTATTGCTTTCGCTAAGTCAAGGATTTTAGCTCCACCTTCTATGTATCTTTCTACGAAAACAAATGCGGTAGCTGAGTGGACAAAAAAAAAGTTAGATGAGGAAGTAACTTATCAAATGAGTCAATGCGTGTCTAAGCAGAACTTCCTTTTTCTGCTGGCTGCCCCTGCATCTGACAGGATCAGGCTTAGTGGTGGTAGGAAGTATTTCAAGCTACATTCCTGTGGTCACTTTTTCCATTTTCAGGCAATGGGGCATTTGATGTGCATGGGGATTATCCAGGCATTTTTCTTCTTTCTCTGTATCATTTAAGTGTACTCTATATAAGACACCTTTCCTACCCGAATGGAAAAACAGACAAGATGTAAAGTAATCTTTGGCAACTTGTTGATTGCCATGCTATGGAATTCAGTGGAGGACTGGGTGAAATGAGGGCTATTAATAGCATTTTCTCTAGTCCTCTCTTTACCTATGAATACCTTTATTTCTTCTGAAATATGATGTATAAAAACTTCAGATAAAACATTTAACTTCAATTAGTAGTTAAAGTATAAAATATTTAAAGTGTTTTGATGGATTCAGTCTTTGAATTCAAAGGAATAAATCTGATTTTATTCTATAAAGCTTTTAATGTATATATCTCGATGATTACTTACCCTTCCAAAAGCTATAAGCTTACTTTAACTATGCTTCCATTGCTCAAGAAAGAGTTAGTGTTCCTCTTTTTTTTATATAGATCAGTTGATTTCCTCCTGTCTCCTAATCAAACATACCTGAATTATATAATAAACTATCCCGCACTGCCCCCAGCCTATGGCTTATTATGGCAGTGAGTCTCAAATGTGGATGACAAGTCAGACACTCTTTAGAAGGGTGTATTAAAATGTTGGGGACACAGAAATGCCTATGTTGGAGTTAAGGAAAGATGTTTAGTGCCATATTTTGTATGATTTGTAATGCTTGGAGCTAAAAATGTTCATTTTTGAGGACATGACTAAGTAAATTGCAGAACACCTATACAATTCTATAACTTATTTGTGTTACTTTTTTACTATTAAAACGATGCTTATAAATAACTTTCAGTAATATGGAAAAAAGGCTAATATTACAAAGTTTTAAAAAGCAGGGGTACAAAAATAGATATGAAATAAGGATATTTTTGTATTTTTAGCCTGATGTCATCTGGATAAACACAGAAGGATAGGAAGAAAATTGGTAACAGAAATTCTTTATGTTCACTGGGATTATAGATAGGTTTCTGCTTCTTTAATTTTTTTTTATTTGTCTAGTTGTCTATAATGAGCTGATACTATTTTAACAGTGGAGTAACATTTAAAATGGAATTAAAAAAAAAGAAAAAAGTGTTTGAGGCAGAAGTAGAGTTCATGTATTCTGTCTCCCAAGTTAATTCCCTCCTAGTTATCAGGGAATTCTCTCCCTGCTTTGAGTAAACAGAGCCATTCACAGATAACAGGCACCCTTGTGTTCCTGTAGCTTCTTGAATTGTATCCACAACTCTCTTCTATTAAGCCTCCCCTTCAAAGTCAAGTAGACACAGCTCAGCTTTCAGTTTAATTTACTCTCATTCCTATATATAAGAAGAGCTCTGTTACTGGAAGAAGTTTTTCAGAAGCCTATGGGTATCCTTCATGTTCTCACAGTCTCATCTCGAGCTGCTTTTTAGGCATTGCCTATTCATTGCATGGGGCAGAATACTTAACGATAGCTTTGTCTGCCTGTCCCCGTTGGCTGGCAGATACCTCTGTAAAAAGACAGAAAAGACCATCCACTCTTGGACCGTAAGCTGGTCATTCATGTATTGAAGTCCCTGGAGGCTGATGTAATGATAGCAACCATTCATGTTGACAGACAAGAGAACTCTGTATGTAATACAGAAGACTGGGGTGATTTTAACCAGCCATTCCTCTCATGGAAACGATGTAGGGCTCTGACTGGCTGGGCTTTGGCAGATTTCAAAGGGGTATGAGATGGTCAGAGCTACAATACTTCCAGAGGGTGAGCCTCCTTCCTCCCTCAATTGATAAGTAAAATCCAACTTCTAACTGCATTGGCCTCTGGAATTAAGCAGCTAAAATATGCAGAATATTACGAAAATAAGTTATAATAAAAATTTACCATCTTGATGAAATATCATTATCAAAAATTTTTAAAGCCCTGAGGTCAATACCTCCAAACACATCTTTTTCCCATATAAAACTAAAACCACTATTAAAGAAAAGGCTACTGGAAAAAATGTGAGTACTGGGCACTGTTTTGTGCCTCAGGATTATAGGCATACAATGTGGTGATTAAAAACATGCTGACTCTAGAAATTTGGAGCTTAATTAATGAGTTAATGATGGGAATGGAGATCCTTTTCTTCAGAATTTAAAATTCCAATTATAAGCTGTTGTGTTTTTGGAAGTTCATCCACAAAGGCTCTCTGGTGGGTAGGGGGTTGTTATTTAATGGCTGATTTATAATAGCACCTGGGATCTGTAGACTGTCCAAAGAGGTAATGGGCATCTGGGATCTCATTAACACTTTCATGAGACAGGTTGTGGGCAGATACTTTTTTTGAAAGAAATTTTCCAGAATTTGGAAAATCTGTCATCAGCAAAGTAAAAAAGAAATTCGAACACTTATGCATTCAGCATGTGAGCCAAAGTATGCATGGTCTCAAGCAGTAACTGTCTGATAAATTCTCTCAAAAATCAGAAAAGTTTGACCAAATTGATCAGATATTTTTCAATCTCTGTTTTTAATGCAGTAGTTGAAAGAAGTTAGAAGAAAACTTTCTGAGATTGTGCTGATGTATTGAGCTATACTAGTTGTCGTTGTATTTCCTCTTTCTTAAAGTTGATTTTGTTGTCTTGCCTAAATAAAGGTGATACTGCAGCTGGCAAATAACCAGGTGGATTTAAAACAATTGTGGACAGTCACTTCATCCGATTATGGCTTCCAGTGACTCCTGCACTCCCATTTGCCTTTGTGGCAAAAGGTAACAATACAGACGATTAAAACAAAAACTGTAAAAAAAAAAATACAGTTGATGATAAAAAGAGGAAGAAAATATCAACTGTTCCTCATTCATTCTTAAAATATACAGTCATGTGCTACATAATGACATTTCAGTCAATGACCAACCACGGAAACAAAGGTGGTCCCATTAGATTAAAACTGAGCTGAAAAATTCCTGTTGCCTAGTGATGTCATAACATTGCAATGTTGTAGCACAATTACTTTACTTTTAAAATAAATTCAGTGTAGCCTAAGTGTACAGTGTTTATAAAGTCTACAGTAGTGTACAGTAGTTTCCTAGGCTTTCACACTCACTCACCATTCACTCACTGACTCACCCAGAGCAACTTCCAGTGCTGCAAACTCTGTTCATGGGAAGTACCTTATATGGGTGTACCATTTTTTATCCTTTATTACATGTTTTTAATGTATCTTGTCTATGTTTATATATGTTTAAATACATAAATATCACTGTGTTTCAATTGCCTATAATATTCAGTATAGTAACAGGCTATACAGGTTTATAGTCCAGGATCAATAGGCTCTTCCATATAACGTAGTTGTAGTAGCCTATACCATCTAGGTTTGTGTAAGTACATACTATGATGTTCTACAATGACCAGATTGCCTAATGATGCGTTTCTCAGAATGTATCCCCATTGTTAAGTGATGCATGCCTGTATATATGTATTTTGGCGGGGCAATGTATATGTGTTAGGCACTGATCTGGATGCTAAGACAATAGAAGCACATTATACAAAACTGGTCACTGCCTTGGAGTTCTTCCACACAGGCAGTGGAGACAGGCAGTCAGATATAAACTTAATGATGTAATACAATCTGGATAAGACAGAGCATGTACTTGTGTATCCATCAGTACACTTTTAGCTGAAAGTGATAGAAATAACATTCAAACTGACTATAGGATAAAAAAAATTTTTTGACTCACAGACCTGAAAAATCTAAGTGAAAACTGATTGGACCCATAAGCCCAAATTCCATTGTTAAAACTTAGGCACTGTCTGTCTTCTGCTGTGATTACCTCATGGAATAGATCCTAAGCTCCCCTTCTACCATGCTAATGCCCCAGCTTATACTCTCACAACTTAAGTCTAACAGAAAGAGAACCTTTCCTTTCCTCATACTTCTAAAAATAGTCAGAGAATCAAAAATCATTGGCTCTGATTGGCCAAATCTAAAGCAAATACTCACATTTTAAGTTCAGAGAAGGATCAGCTTATCCTAACCCTATTGACTAAGAGTAGGGACTGCATTTTTCTCCAGGGGAAAATCAAGATATTATAATCAGAAATAAGATAAATGGTCAATGAACAGGAAAAACATAGTAGTTGTTACCACACAGAGGACACAGAGACATCCATTGAAATACTCATTCTGCTGATGAAAAGACCTAAGAAATCTTTGCTAACTACACCTCCAAGAAGATTAATAAATGAAGAAGGATGTTACTTTGGGTTTAAATATCAGCCTCTAAGAAAGATCTGATGGTAAAGAAATTGTGACCATTTCCCTTTAAAAAAGATCTAACATTCAGTCATTTATTATTTCTCTAATATCCTCTGTATCAGGCATTGTCCAGGGCTTCCTAGATTAGGATTAAGGTGAGAATAGAGTCAAATGTACAGCAGACCCTACATAACTAGAGTTTAAATTTTTAAGAGAAAAATTAAGAAGAGAATGACCCTACAGAAACATATATCTTTAGAGGGATGGGATATAGATAAGAAAATATGTTTCAGAGTATTCAGTTCATACACATTTAGTATTGACCAACAAGTGTTACTTTAATGTGTCTTCACAAGGAAATATATGATGGGATCAGAGCCGATGTTAAGAGGACCGTGGAAAAGCTGGAAAGTGCATTTTATGTCACATGTTCTCGGAGCTGGATTCTCTGATGTTCACACCCATCCTTTTTTTTTTTTTTTTTGTTTTTTTTTCGTGACCGGCAACGG